>NC_092090.1:69136098-69161098 GCF_045679555.1 Salvelinus alpinus | reverse complement strand
CTTTGGCCTACAACTATATATTATTCAGGGAACTTTATAGAATCTAAATGATGTTATTCTCTACAGTAAACTTGACTTTAATGCCCGCTAAAACAATTTTCTCTTGAGAGATATTTCCTAATAGGTACCACAATCCCCTATCTCAGAATGCGCAATTGCAAGATACACACTGCCCTACCCCAGCCTCAGAAGATGGCAGCTTTAGGTTTGGTTAAGTTGACTAATTCAATTGTTGGGAACATATATAGAGTGTGCAACTTTCTTTCTATACTATCTTAGAATATATCAAATGCCAAAATATCAAACACCAAATGCCCTATCCCAGATACTAGTTACCCAGATACCAGACATGATCCCAGCATATCTACTGTGTAACCCCCCTGGTACCACATATCCACTTTGCCTCCCAAATACAAGATACAGTTTGAACACCCAACCTCAGATAGCAGATAGCAGATAGTTAATGCCCTGCCTTAGCTGAAACATCGAGCAAAATGCCATGTCCCCATTTGTGAACATGGAATAAAAAGATACAGACCACCAGCATTTTTGCTTCCCAGCCATTTCATTGGTATCTAGCCTACTGGAGCCTCCTCAGGGCCCTTACCTTCAAAGGAGGACATGGGCTCCAGGATGCCAAAGCCCTTGAGCACGGCCACAAACATGATCATGACCACACCAATGGCAAACAGCTCCATGCCCTGGATCTGAAACCCCATGGCTGGGGGAGACGGCAGGGGGAGCCCGCTGAGGGCAAGCCCACACACAGAGGCCTGGTGCCGGGGAAGGCGGGGGAGGGGGGAGACTCCAGCGGGTGCAAGGTTAATGATAGTGATAGTCGCTGTGGTTGAACAACAGATGCTAGGCTATCCGCCAGTCAGTCAGGTAGGCTAGGTACTTGGAGGCTTGGCTAAGCTTATCAGCTGGTGCTAACATAACGAACTGGGCAGCATGAAAGAATGGACAAGAAAATGGATGGAAAATGTCAAAGATTATGGAATGGAGAATATTTTAAAAAGTGGGTAGACATGGGGAAAAAACGCTCTCTTTAGATCTGACCTGTGGGAAAATAGAGGTTGAGTCCAAGGCCACTTATTTTGGTGGTGAGGAGCGGTCTAAAGTGAACTTTGCTGTCATTCCTCCACAGTTGTTCTCAAAAATCCCGACAGATAGCCATTGATAGAGCATCGCTGTACACCTTCACAGTCCAAATAGTAAACGTCCATCATCTTACAGTCGTCATTTTGGGGGACTGAATGACTGAGTAATCTCTGGATAAAATCACCTTCAGGAATTACAGAGAATTCCAATCGATGTTCTGTGATATCCGGTTCATGATGTGTTTTAAAACTGTGAATCGTTGAAGTGAATCAGATGACTAACTTGCTGAGTCAGGAAGGTGTGTAGAAGTGGTGAGAGTGAAATCCTACACCTCACTGTGATCATCTCATCTTTCCCACGATATAAACAGAAATAGAAGAACATCCACAACATAAAGAAACAGAATCTCTGAACTTAAAATAGTCCCTCTCTGTGAATGAAACACAATACCGGGTGCCTTTCCTTCCTTCCTTATTTTAGATCTTGTCATAGTATACAGTATGTGTAAATCAATCAGATAATCAATCAATCCACAATATAATCAATACTATAATTGACAGATCAATAGACTAGTTAAATATCAGAACTCTAGTCTCTGATAATTCACCAAACACCACTTTCTAAGACATTACGAACAATCTTTGCACTTATTTCTCTTTGTTTCCCGACCATTCCTTCCTCTTTCTCTCAGTAACACTTGGTCCAGTCCAGTCCAATCGAATCTGGTCCAGATCTGGTTGGGTTCACGCCAGGTTCGATGTGATTCACGCTAATGCGGTTCACACGCCCAGTCTGGTCCAGTATTTTCAGTCCAGTTTATTCCAGGTAGTGACCACATAGGGTTCCGGAGGATTGGGTCTGTGTAGGGCTGAGAGGTGTCCGATGGACTGAAGAGCTACCAGCAAGCACCGCCCATCCCTTACCGCCAGTTGCCTTCCCTTCTCTCCTCTTCTGCGCTCTCTCTCTCTCTCTCCCCCCCCACCCTCCTTTCGTCTCTCTCTTTCCCCTCTGTCCCGTAAGAAACCACAGATGATGAAGCTACAGTGACTCTCTCCATCCACTCCAAACCTCCTCTCTTTCTGTCCATATCGCCCCTCCTCTCCTCCCTCTGTTCATCTCATCCGTCTCACCTCTCTCTTTCCAGCCGACCTCCATCCCCCACATGTATTCCTTCACGCTTTCTAACCACAGGCTCAGTATCTCATTTTGTTCTCTATTTTATTCTCTCTCTATCTCTCTCCCTCTCTTCTCTTTCTGACCACCTTCCCCCTCTCATCTTCTCTTTTCAGAGGTAGTGCTTGGGGACCAGGGGTGGTCACATTTCCAGACTGAGACAGAGGGCCCGATAGGAGGATCAAACACACACACACACACACACACACACACACACACACACACACACACACACACACACACACACACACACACACACACACACACACACACACACACACACACACACACACACACACACACACACACACACACACACACACACACACACACACACACACACCAAGTGCTAGACAGGGGCTGTGTTCAGAAGACAATAAAAGGAGATGTTTCTGTATGTGTGCATGTGCGCACTTGTGCGAGACATACAGTGGGGAGAACAAGTATTTGATACACTGCCGATTTTGCAGGTTTTCCTACTTACAAAGCATGTAGAGGTCTGTAATTTTTATCATAGGTACACTTCAACTGTGAGAGACGGAATTTAAAACAAAAATCCAGAAAATCACATTGTATGATTTTTAAGTAATTAATTCGCATTTTATTGCATGACATAAGTATTTGATCACCTACCAACCAGTAAGAATTCCGGCTCTCACAGACCTGTTAGTTTTTCTTTAAGAAGCCCTCCTGTTCTCCACTCATTACCTGTATTAACTGCACCTGTTTGAACTCGTTACCTGTATAAAAGACACCTGTCCACCCACTCAATCAAACAGACTCCAACCTCTCCACAATGGCCAAGACCAGAGAGCTGTGTAAGGACATCAGGGATAAAATTGTAGACCTGCACAAGGCTGGGATGGGCTACAGGACAATAGGTAAGCAGCTTGGTGAGAAGGCAACAACTGTTGGCGCAATTATTAGAAAATGGAAGAAGTTCAAGATGACGGTCAATCACCCTCGGTCTGGGGCTCCATGCAAGATCTCACCTCGTGGGGCATCAATGATCATGAGGAAGGTGAGGGATCAGCCCAGAACTACACGGCAGGACCTGGTCAATGACCTGAAGAGAGCTGGGACCACAGTCTCAAAGAAAACCATTAGTAACACACTACGCCGTCATGGATTAAAATCCTGCAGCGCACGCAAGGTCCCCCTGCTCAAGCCAGCGCATGTCCAGGCCCGTCTGAAGTTTGCCAATGACCATCTGGATGATCCAGAGGAGGAATTGGAGAAGGTCATGTGGTCTGATGAGACAAAAATAGAGCTTTTTGGTCTAAACTCCACTCGCCGTGTTTGGAGGAAGAAGAAGGATTAGTACAACCCCAAGAACACCATCCTAACCGTGAAGCTTGGAGGTGGAAACATCATTCTTTGGGGATGCTTTTCTGCAAAGGGGACAGGACGACTGCACCGTATTGAGGGGAGGATGGATGGGGCCATGCATCGCGAGATCTTGGCCAACAACCTCCTTCCCTCAGTAAGAGCATTGAAGATAGGTCGTGGCTGGGTCTTCCAGCATGACAACGACCCGAAACACACAGCCAGGGCAACTAAGGAGTGGCTCCGTAAGAAGCATCTCAAGGTCCTGGAGTGGCCTAGCCAGTCTCCAGACCTGAACCCAATAGAAAATCTTTGGAGGGAGCTGAAAGTCCGTATTGCCCAGCGACAGCCCCGAAACCTGAAGGATCTGGAGAAGGTCTGTATGGAGGAGTGGGCCAAAATCCCTGCTGCAGTGTGTGCAAACCTGGTCAAGAACTACAGGAAACGTATGATCTCTGTAATTGCAAACAAAGGTTTCTGTACCAAATATTAAGTTCTGCTTTTCTGATGTATCAAATACTTATGTCATGCAATAAAATGCAAATTAATTACTTAAAAATCATACAATGTGATTTTCTGGATTTTTGTTTTAGATTCCGTCTCTCACAGTTGAAGTGTACCTGTGATAAAAATTACAGACCTCTACATGCTTTGTAAGTAGGAAAACCTGCAAAATCGGCAGTGTATCAAATACTTGTTCTCCCCACTGTATCTGTGGATAGGTGGTGGATAACTGAGGATAAGATACAGTAGTTGATGAGTGTGGACTTGCTAATGCTTTGAGTAAGAAGGCGATGGAGACGTGTGTGTGTGTGTGTGTGTGTGTGTGTGTGTGTGTGTGTGTGTGTGTGTGTGTGTGTGTGTGTGTGTGTGTGTGTGTGTGTGTGTGTGTGTGTGTGTGTGTGTGTGTGTGTGTGTGTGTGAGAGCGCTCGCTAATGCATTGATGCAGATGGCTGGGAGACAGCGAGAGGCCAGAGTGAGAGAGATCAATGAACCTGTGCTGAGCCTCTCCCCTGTCCTCTGCTCCTAACTCCACAGCACTAACTATACCACTCCATATCCTTATATCTATACACTACACTCATCACTACTCTGACATGTTAGGGAACCCTGCTTGGAAATTAGATAGACATATAACCTGTAAGCCTAAATGTGTGCGTGTATGTCTGTCTGTCTGTCTGTCTGTGAATACCAGTTGGAAACTTTACCCTCACGAAAACACTTAGCTACTGTAAATCTCTCCCTACAGTATGTCGCTCCAGTCACTCAATACCCACAGTGATTTGGTTCCACAGAGTGGTGTGTGTGTGTGTGTGTCATCCCAGCCAGCATCACTGCAAAGATCAGCTTATTATCTAATTTGTTCAACACAAAAAACATACAGTTTGCTTCAGAGCAGACAGAGCAGAGCAGAGCTCAATGTCTGGCATCTGGTCAGTGAGTGAAAACAGTCCTACTGTAACAGAGTGGCAGAGTCCAACACACAAACAGACAAGATACACACCAATATGGACACGTCTAAATACTGCTTTTAAACACCGTAGAGCCATATTCAGAACAGGACTTACTGAGGAAAGAGAGGGAGGGAGTGGAAAGAGAGAGATGGTACATGTGATGGTGTACAATACCTGAGCAGTGGTATCTAGCAGCACTATGGTGACAGTCGGACAGAGAACATGAGTATAGAAATAAAGAGCACCGAGAGAAAAAGCCACAGTAGAGAGGTCGAGAGTAAGGTGAAAGCCAGAGAGAAGAGTAGTAGAGAGTGGGGTGAGAGCCTACCTGAGCGGTGGTAGCGTGCAGCACTATGGTGACAGTCAGACAGACAGCTGGGGCGAGACAGACGTCTCCTGGCCTCCAGGGAGAGAGCTGCCATCACAGCACCCATAGCAACCAGGCGAGACCAGACAGCACAAGGTGACAAGAGAATAAACTAGACGAGACGAGACGAGACTTCAGCTCTGAATAGAGATGCCACAAATGCCAAACTAGAGACTCCAACGAGATGACACTCGAAGAATCGATGCAAGATTCCAACGAGAAGAGACAACTACGATTGGAGAAACACTAGTCACAACTTAACACTTCAATGAGACACACGCAAAGTGATCCACTCAGTAAATAAAGTAATTTAAAAAAAGCGAACTCTCAGATAATAACTATTCTACCTACCCGTCATATCAAACTACAGCCCAATAGATCAACTGATGCTGAAAACTGTGTGGAGAGGGCAGACGGTGTGTCTGTGTGTCACATTTCCCAGTCTGTTTGGAGTTTGTGACACTGGGCTTGAGTCAGACAGATGAAGAGAGAGGGACAGAGAGAGAGAGAGAGAGAGAGAGAGAGAGAGAGAGAGAGAGAGAGAGAGAGAGAGAGAGAGAGAGAGAGAGATCAAACAGGACATTCTAAAGAGTCTGACCTTTCACATGAAACATCACACACTTCCACCACTTTCTTCTCTTCTTCTCTCTGTCTGTTTCTCTTCTTCTCTCTGTCTGTTTCTCTCACTCTGTCCACATTCCTCACATTTAAGTACCCCTCAACTCCCCTTCCCGCTCTCCTATCTTGTTCCATGATCACATGTGAAATACTTTAAATATACTACCTGTAACATGTGTACCTGAGGAACTGTACAAACTGTTGTAAAAGTTGGGTCTTAACTACGTAACCACACAAAAGTACAGAATTGGTCATATAACCATGCTAAGGACAAAATCCAAGCTGTGTAACGATTTACAATACCCACTAGAGGGCGGCAACACGTTTACCTAAATACGGCTCTGGTATACAGTAATGCTGACAGGTTTTTGATCTGATATCTTCAGTCCTCATTGTCAGTCAATGAGAGATGAAACATGGGAGGATGGATCCAATGAGAGTTCAGCCTATTTTCACCCTGGCTCTGCGACGGCATATAGTTATTACTATACTAACAACATTACGTTTTTATCATAAACATCACAATTATCCAAACCACAAGCTAGAGCCAGCACATTTTCATTTTACTGGTAGATTCGGGAAATGTCTATTCCCTGTGTATTCCTGTGTTGCTCAGTTGGTAGAGCAGCGCCAGGATTGAGGGTTCGATTCCCACGGGGGACCAGAATGAAAAAAGAATTCAAATGTATGCTCTCCCTACTGTAAATCCCTCTGGAAAAGAGCGTCTGCTTCGTAAATGACTAAAATGCCAACTTGAGATGTATTCGTCTGCTCATAGTAAACTACACATTCCGGCATTCATAGAGAATCCTGATACCGCCCGCTAGGTAGAGGGGGCGTGCCCACAAACTTGAATAATGGTGACCAACACACAGCAGCAGAGAGGCTGTGACAGTAGGAGTGATGTTTTTGAAAAAAGTGGACCCTTGCCTTTTGGCCCATTTGTGTTTTCGGGGTGGGTGAAAACAGAGTTGGGTGCTGTGGAATCGGTGAAGGTAACCAGAAGTGGTCTGGTGATAATTGTTTGTGTTTCTGCTGGTCAGAGGGAGCAGGTGCTCCATGTTAAAAACAAATGGGGACAAGAGAGGTGAATTGTTTTGCTCTCAAGGAAAGGGCGCCATTGAGAGGAGTGATTACTTATGTACATGTAGGTAGAGTTATTCGTGAATATGCTTAGATAATAACAGAGTGCAGCAGCAGCGTAGAAGAGGGGGGAGGGGAGGCAATGCAAATAGTCTGGGTAGGCATTTGATTAGATGCTCAGGAGTCTTATGGCTTGGGGGTAGAAGCTGTTTAGAAGCCTCTTGGATCTAGACTTGGCGCTCCGGTTACCGATTGAGGATCAGCATGGTGGATATGTTGTTACCTACCCTTACCACCTGGGGGCGGCCCGTCAGGAAGTCCAGGATCCAGTTGCAGAGGGAGGTGTTTAGTCCCAGTGTCCTTAGTTTAGTGATGAGCACTATGGTGTTGAACGCTGAGCTGTAGTCAATGAACAACATTCTCACATAGGTGTGCCTTTTGTCCAGGTGGGAAAGGGCAGTGTGGAGTGCAATTGAGATTGCATCATCTGTGGATCTGTTGGGGCGGTATGCGAATTGGAGTGGGTGTAGCGTTTCCGGGATGACGGTGTTGATGTGAGCCATGACCAGCCTTTCACTCAGCTCCTGAAACTGATCCCACTTTGCAATACCAAACACCCACCTGCTTACTGCATCCACTGACACCTACTCCTCCCCCCGGGCTACTATGCATACTAGGGGGTCAAAGGATTGTTGTTAGTGTCCGACTCCTTTTAAATAAAGCCCGCTTTGGGGGAGGGAGGTGGGCCAGAGCACGAAGCACTGCCCAAGACAAGTTGTAGTCTTTCAGAGACTGTGTCTGCTTGTATATTTGGCAATGAATCCGCCAACAGGAACATCGCTGAAAGAAGTCCAATAGCTCTATCGAACAAGGACAATCATATCTACACCCAATTAATCTTAACTCATACCAATCCCTCTGATACAGATGACAATCACTGATTCATACTTCACCTCAGCCCTGCAGGTTTAGAGACAGCCACAGCTAGGCAATTAAATAATACTTTTTAACCACAAAGCTAATTTCTCTCCCTTTGAAGTATTCCCTCCCCCTCTCTTTCCCTCTCGCCCTGGGTCTCACCTGCCCACATTTCTTCTCTCTCATCTTTTTCTCTCATGTTGATAAATTAAAATAAGTCATATTTATCACCCCCCTGTCATTCCATCATCACCCCTCTCTATCTCTATTTCTCCACCTTTTCTTTTTCCATTGTCTCCTTTTTTCTCTAACTCCATCTGTCCGGGTTATTTTGAGTCAGAATGTGGTTTAGGTAACAGATCTGTAGGGTATTTTGCCCCTATTTAAACTGCATGGAATTGTGAATTATGGGGATTTAGACTGTGAACGGCATTAGCCAACTTTCAAAGGGACATACTGAGTAAAGAGAGAAAGGGAGGAGGGGAGAGAGAGAGAGAGGTCTGTTTTCAAAATAACATCCTAACAGTATAGTAACAGTCATAGCAGCCCCATTTTTTAACTATTAGCTATCTCTTCTCTGGCCTTTGGAGTTGAGAAGGGGGAGCAAACACTGCCATACACTAAAAAATGCTTTCCCCAGACACCCCTAGGCTACTTAACAAAGGACGGAGAAAGAGAAAGACAGCATGGGAGCAGAGAAGGTCCGAAAAAGGAGAGAAAGAGAAGTACATGAGCTTGCTGACTCAGCAGTGGCCGAGAGAGTGATGAATGGATGGATGCTGTTGGACAGAAGGACAGAGGAGGACAGAAGAGGATGGGGGGATAGGTTTACATCTAATCAATGGCACAACGGAAGGACAGGCATACATCTAATTAATTGTAGGTCAAAAGACAGACACAGACAGACAGACAGACAGACAGACAGACAGACAGACAGACAGACAGACAGACAGACAGACAGACAGACAGACAGACAGACAGACAGACAGACAGACAGACAGACAGACAGACAGACAGACAGACAGACAGACAGACAGACAGACAGACAGAAAGACAGAAAGACAGAAAGACAGACAGACAGAAAGACAGAATGACTGACAAGCCGAGTCATAAACAGAAGTCAGTGAGAACACTGAAAAAACGTTAATGCCATTACAAAAACGCTGACATGTATTTGTCTTGGTGTTTGTACCAGTCTTAAAAACAACAAAAACACCCACTAACTGAAGAGTGGCAATATAGTGTTGCTAATACTAACAACCTGCCGAGAGCAAGATCGACCACAAAACAGACGGGAGGAAAGACCAGAATGAGCGTTCCACCCAATGACCCCCTATAATGGATTAAGCACCCCACTGACCTGCTCTGCTCTGTTCTGACCCATGCTGTAACTTAATAACATCATGCTATCTAGTCTCCCACACGTATAGGTCACTGGCCTAGAAGAGCCTGGCACTATGTTGGAGAGACACACAGAGGAAGAGACCACCTGGAGTACCTGGAGTAGGTGATCCGGTGAGGAAGCCACAGAAGCAGCGTAGGAAGTTATTCACCTCCTTCTTAATCTTCGTCCTCACTAAGGTAACCAGGAAGGAACGAGGTAACCAGGAAGATGGAGGTCAACAGCTCCAAATCAGGAGAGGCGACGGTCGAGAGCCGTGCGTCCTCCAAAACACAACCCAACCAAGCCGAACTGCTTCTTGACACAATGCCCACTTAACCCGGAAGTCAGTTGTACCAATGTGTCGGAGGAAACACCAATACCGCAGAGGTATTGGGGGAGGGTCAGAGATTAAAGGGGCATAATGTGAGAGGAAGGAGGAGAGGGGGAGAAGGAGGCCAGGAGAGGTGGACAGGGAGGAAGGATTGCTCAGTGACTGAAAGGTCAACAAAACATAATGAATTTAGAGAGAGAGAGAGTGAGGCTGTTGTGACGCTTTCCTGACTGGCTTTGTGTGTCCCAGTGACTGTGTGTCCCAGTGACTGTGTGTCCCAGTGACTGTGTGTCCCAGTGACTGTGTGTCCCAGTGGCGTGTATTCATGGATGCCAAGGGAAGCCAGGCTTCCCCAAATATTTTAACAATAAAAAAATTAATAAGAATACAATTATTTATCTTTTGTCTCTCTCTTGTGTTTTTATAATTTTCCGTAAATTTGCAAGTAGCTGAATCTCACTGGAGAAATCATCCGAATGAGGGAAACAGTCTGTCTCAGTATGTGTAGCCCATGTATCTGATGCTGTCTGGACCAAAAGAGTATAACATGTTGCCACTGTAGCATTTGATTGATTGATGCCAGCAAGCATTTTGCCTCCCTTGATAAAAAAATAAATAGCTAATCAGCGTTGAGCTGAGCTCAATTGTGGGTTGTCCTGGTGCAGCAAAACGCCCCGAAGGGAGGCCAGTTTGAATTTGGCTTCAGAGCAATCAAATCACTTCTTAAGCAAAATGTCATTTTCAGAAAATCTTGTCTGTTTCTGGTCTGCTTGTGTTGATGTCCGGCAGTAGCTAGCGGCCCTGGGGATTTGGACTTGTGGTTTTGATTTAATTCTCTGTACAGGCCAATGATTATGATCTAACCACAATGTAATATGTTGTGCCACTGGCCTGAAACCATTGAAGTTCAATATGTAGCCTAGATGTAGCCTAGTAGGCTCACGTTAACTAACTAGCTAACTTAGCTGGTTCTGTGGTTCATTGTTGTCCATGCGAGGAAGTTAAACAAGCAAGCATTTTAGCTAGGTAGCCTATAACAACAAAAACTAAAAGTGTACTGTATGACAGAGCCATAGACCGTTTTGCCAACATGAAAGAGGAGAGTGAGCAAAAAAATTGTTTTGCTTGCGAGCACGCACGCACGCACGCACGCACGCACACACACACACACACACACACACACACACACACACACACACACACACACACACACACACACACACACACACACACACACACACACACACACACACACACACACACACACACACATAAATCAGTACCATGGACAGCCACATGATATTTAGCAACATTGGACAATTTGTTTTATATATCTTTCAGTTTGTTTTCAGTATATTAAACTTAAGCATATATTGCCTTGTTAATTTGATTATGTTTAAATGTTTAAGCTGAAGTGGTGCTAGAATAGGGCAGGCAGTGCTCCTGTTGTCTTTGTGCTGACTTGCGGTAACTCTGTGGTTCTAAATCAGTAGTTGTTTAGTAACCTGTTGAAAACATTAACTTGCTTGACCATGCTACAGGTGATATAATGGTTTGTTACATGCAATAGGCTTCTGTGTAACCAGCAGATTAGAGGGACTCACAGTAACAAACGGACCAAAGCCTATCCCCCCTCTCTATCGCCCCTCTCTATCCCCCCTCTCTATCCCCCCTCTCTATCGCCCCTCTCTATCCCCCCTCTCTATCGCCCCTCTCTATCCCCCCTCTCTATCGCCCCTCTCTATCGCCCCTCTCTATCCCCCCTCTCTATCCCCCCTCTCTATCGCCCCTCTCTATCCCCCCTCTCTATCCCCCCTCTCTATCGCCCCTCTCTATCGCCCCTCTCTATCCCCCCTCTCTATCGCCCCTCTCTATCCCCCCTCTCTATCGCCCCTCTCTATCGCCCCTCTCTATCCCCCCTCTCTATCCCCCCTCTCTATCGCCCCTCTCTATCGCCCTTTCTCTTCCCATGCACCCTCTCTATCTCACTCTACCTTCCCCTCACCATGTCTTTCTCTCGCCCCTCTCCCTCCCATTTCTCTCTTGCTCTCTCTCTCTCTCTGTGTCTTTCTCTCTCGCTTTCTCTCTCTCTTTCTCTCTCCCTCTATCTGATGTTCATGCTGCGGACACAGAACACTGTGACTGTGACCACAGAAACAGAATCTATCGGATATATAGATGTGATTCTCTCTTCCTTATCACCTTTCACTGACCTGCTAGAATAACATCCATGAAACATCCGCTTTTGATACATGATCCATTGTTACGTACTAGAATAACTCTATAGCTTTAGATCCATGCGGTGCTGTTACATTATTAAGAACAGAATACAGAATACACCGAGTGAGGTCAATGTTCCTCATGCCTCACTCCCGCACAACAGTATCATGCACTAAATTAAATATTTAAATGTACATTTCCCATTTTACACCACTAGGTGGCAGTGAAGAGCCATTACAGTAAACTTCTGAGGAGACACACTCAAGGAACAGACGTCTGGTGGAACAGTATGATGTGAATGCTGTACATTTAGAGACATGCAGAGGGAGAGGGAGAGGTACGCAACCAGTTGATGTTTTTAATAACCGTTTTAGCTGTTACCAGTCTATACCAGGGTTTCCCAAACTGGGTCCTGTGGCACCCTCTGTGTGCACATTTTGTTTTTTGCCCTAGCACTACACAGCTGATTCAAATAATCCAAGCTTGATGATGAGTTGGTAATTTGAATCAGCTGTGTGGTGCTAAGTTAAAAACCAAAACATACACCCAGGAGGGGCGGACCCCAGGACCCAGTTTGGGAAACTCTGGTCTATACAAGCTTAGCCACTGAAGTGTAACTAAGAGCTCCAAAATAATGAGCAAAAGAAAGGCCTTTGATTAATCAAATACAGTGTGTGTGTGAACTCTGACCCCGTGGTAAATGTTCCTGGTACTGAATGTGTCGGCTCAAACAAAGGGACCAGGAGAGGTCAGGCCAGTCGATTCATGAATCAATTCCAATCCAGTTAATTAGAGTTTAAACATTTGACTACACAGTTCTCCCCCTTTCTCTCCACCCCCTCTCTCCCTTCTGTCTCTGTCCCTTACCCCTCTCTCCACCTTTCCCCACTCCCCCCCTCCCTCACCTTCCAGCCCGCCCCCACCCTCTCCCTCCTACCTTTGTCTGGTGTTTTCCTGCTGGTGATGATCCATTTGATCAGACAACAGTTCATCAGGGCTTTGTGTGTGAACTGGGGCTTCTGCCATTTCCCAGACTCCTTCACTCTTCCTGGACCAGGCTCTACCCCGTTGGCATCCCCCAACAGACTGCCATCCACCACCTTACCATCCTTCTAGAGAGAGAGCAAGAGAGAGAGAGAGAGCAAGAGCAAGAGAGAGAGAGAGAGATCAAGAGAGAGAGAGAGAGCAAGAGAGAGGGAAAGAAGACCACATAGGGAGACAGACAGTGAATGATTACTACTGCAGACCATTTATGATTGACATGTGCAATCACAGAGAGGCTCAATGGATCAATGAAGCAATGTAGGCTCTGTGTGGAGAGGAGAGAGGGTGTGCAGGCTTTAGTTCCAGCCCAGCAATAACACACCTGATTCAGCTAATCAAGATGAGTAGTCGATTAAATGAATAAGGTGTTCTAAAGCTGAGCTGTCCACATGTGAATGACTCATCAGAGACCATTCAGTGCTACTTAAATGCCATGCTCCATCTCTGAGCTCCGTAACTGGTAGACTGTTATCAATACTACTGTATTATTCTATATTATTTGTAGCCATCTATTTAACACCACAAACCCGATGCTGGCACTAAGACCGCACTCAACCAACTGTATAAGGCCATAAGCAAACAAGAAAATGCTCATCCAGAAGAGGCGCTCCTAGTGGCCAGGGACTTTAATGCAGGCAAACGTAAATACGTTTCACCTCATTTCTACCAGCATGTCACATGTGCAACCAGAGGGAAAAAAACTCTAGACCACCTTTACTCCACACACAGAGACGCATACAAAGCTCTCTCTCACCCTCCATTTTGGAAATCTGACCATAATTCTATCCTCCTGTTTCCTGCTTACAAGCAAAAACTAAAGCAGGAAGTACCAGTGACCTGCTCAGTATGGAAGTGGTCAGATGATGCGGATGCTACGGTACAGGACAGTTTTGCTAGCACAGACTGGAATATGTTCCGGGATTCATCCAATGGTATTGAGGAGTATACCACCTCAGTCATCGACTGCTGAACAATTAATCAAATGGCCACCCGGACTATTTACATTGACCCTCACTGTTCATTATCGATGCATAGTCCCTTCACCCCTACCTACATGAACAAATTACATCAACTAACCTGTACCCCCGCACATTGACTCGGTACCGGTACCCCCTGTAATATAGCCTCGTTATTGTTCTTTAATTGTGTAACTTTGTTATTATTTTTTACTTTTGTTTATTTGGTAAATATTTTCTTAACTCTTTCTTGAACTGCACTGTTGGTTAAGGGCTTGTAGTAAGTTAGCATTTCACGTTATCTACACCTGTTGTATTCGGCGCAGGTGACAAATAAAGTTTGATTTGATTTGTATGGCTCATCATTAATAATCATTAATCATTAATCATTCATCAATGAAGTGCTTATTAATTAAGATAATCCGTCACATGCCAGCTCTAAGAACTGAGGGCTGGTCTAACATCCGAGATGAATGGACATGTAGAAGTGAATAAAGTGATGAAAGCAAGATGACAAATTTCTGTCTGTAAAGTCCTTACAGGACTATAAAAAGCTATGGGGCGAAGGAGAGATGGATGAAGATGAATGGAGTGTGTGTGTGTGTGTGTGTGTCTGTGTGTGTGTGTGTGTATGTGTTAGAGTGTGTGAGTGAGTGAGTGAGTGAGTGAGTGAGTGAGTGAGTGAGTGAGTGAGTGAGTGAGTGTGTGAGTGAGTGAGTGAGAGTGAGTGAGTGAGTAATGAACAAATGAGTGAGTGAGTGAGTGAATGAGTGAGTGAGTGAGTGAGTGAGTGAGTGAGTGAGTGAGTGAGTGAGTGAGTGAGTGAGTGAGTGAGTGAGTGAGTGAGTGAGTGAGTGAGTGAGTCAGTGAGTGATGGATGGATGGATGGATGGATGGATGGATGGATGGATGGATGGATGGATGGATGGATGGAATCATTGTATCACACTCTAGTGAAAGATTCAACATGAGAACAGACAGATGAGGGGAGGGACAGAAGGATGGGGGGAACGAGAACAACGAAGGGGGCGAGAGTAAGAGGTCCAAGGCAATGTTTCCTCTAAACTCTTTGATCTGCTGAGCGCAAACTTGAATGTTGTGAAACTTCTGTGCAACTTCCAGCGCTTGTTTACTGTGAACACTTGAGGCTGTACCCGCTGTGAGTTACAGTTTCAGACAGTGGTCAAGTAGGCTACTGTGGCTATTTGATCATAATGTAGGCCTACCAGAGTGGCCTACCATCAAAAACAATTGATGAGAAACAAACAAGAGAAAATGCATCCCATAACATTTTAACATGGAAATATCTGTTCTATCATTCAGCCTACAGTAGAAGCCAAAGTGTGGTGTTCAATGTAGGCCTGAGACTTTCATTATAATTCCCATACCATTATTACAGAGAATCAGACAAATAATGCTACCCTCTGCCTATTGGATACTTAGCTTATTCAAGACTCTCAAAACACAACAATGCCCCTTTAAGACATACAAAAGCTCTTTAGCCGACTTGCTTTTCAAAGATGTCTAGAAATGTACACGTTTTGTGCTCTTGAAGGAATCAATCACTCCCCCATTGCGGACTACAAATGATCTGTAACTGGGCTAATAACTCACTAACTAGCAAATGATATGTACAAATGTGCACACGTGGCTACAAGCAGCTCTCACTTTGATCTCAAAACAAGCGCGTCTACTGACGACCACTCATGCTGTTAACACATGTCCAGTTCAAAGTGAATTGCACAGATCCATACAGCGTATTCAGACCCCTTAACTTTTTCCACATTTTGTGATGTTACAGCCTTATTCTAAAAAGGATAAAATTATTTTCCCCCCTCATCAATCTACACACAATATCCCATAAGGACAAAGCAAAATTATGTTTTAAGAAATTTTATCGAATTTATAAATAATAAAAAAACTGAAATATCACATTTACATAAGTATTCAGACTCTTTACTCAGTACTTTGTTGAAGCACCTTTGTCAGTGATTACAGCCTAGAGTCTTCTTGGGTATGACGCTACAAGCTTGGCACACCTGTATATGGGGAGTTTCTCCCATTCTTCTCTACAGATCCTCTCAAGCTCTGTCAGGTTGGATGGAGAGCGTTGCTCCAAAGCTATTTTCAGGTCTTTCCAGAGATGCTTGATGGGGTTCAAGTCCGGGCTCTGGCTGGGCCACTCAAGGACATTCAGAGACGTGTCCCGAAGCCACTCCTGCGTTGTCTTGGCTATGTGCTTAGGGTCATTGTTTTGTTGGAAAGTGAACCTTCGCCCCAGTCTGATGTCCTGAGCGCTCTGGAGCAGGTTTTGATCAAGGAATCTCTGTGTACTTTGCTCCATTAATCTTTCCCTCGATCCTGACCAGTCTCCCAGTCCCTGCCACTGAAAAACATCCCCACAGCATGCTTCACCATAGAGATGGTGCCAGGTTTCCTCCAGACATGAGGCTTGGCATTCAGACCGAAAAGTTCAATCTTGGTTTCATCAAAACAGAATCTTGTTTCTCATGGTCTGAGTCCTTTAGGTGCCTTTTGGCAAACTCCAAACGAAGGCTCTCATGTGGCTTTTACTGAGGAGCTGCTTCCGTCTTGCCACTCTATCATAAAGGCCTGATTGGTGGAGTGCTGTCCTTCTGGAAGGTTCTCCCATCTTCAAAGAGGAACTCTGGAGCTCTGTCAGAGTGACCATCGGGTTCTTGGTCACCTCCCTGACCAAGGCCCTTCTCCCCCGATTGCTAAGTTTGGCCGGGCGGACAGCTCTAGGAAGAGTCTTGGTGGTTCCAAACTTCTTCCATTTAAGAATGATGGAGGTCAGTTTAGAAACAGGATGCACCTGAGCTCAATTTCGAGTCTCATAGCAAAGGTTCTGAATACTTATGTAAATAAGATATTTCTGTTTTTTAAATTTGCTAACATTTCTAAAAACCTGTTTTGGCTTTGTCATTATGGGGTATTCAAATCCAAATCAAATCAAATCAAATTTTATTAGTCACATACACATGGTTAGCAGATGTTAATGCGAGTGTAGCGAAATGCTTGTGCTTCTAGTTCCGACAATGCAGTAATAACCAACAAGTAATCTAACCTAACAATTCCACAACTACTACCTTATACACACACACAAGTGTAAAGGGATGAAGAATATGTACATAAAGATATATGAATGAGTGGTGGTACAGAACGGCATGGCAAGATGCAGTAGATGGTATAGAGTACGGTATATACATATGAGATGAGTACTGTAGGGTATGTAAACATAAAGTGGCATAGTTTAAAGTGGCTAGTGGTACATGTATTACATAAAGATGGCAAGATGCAGTAGATGATATAGAGTACAGTATATACATATGAGATGGGTAATGTAGGGTATGTAAACATTATATTAAGTGGCATTGTTTAAAGTGGCTAGTGGTACATTTTTACATAATTTCCATCAATTCCCATTTTTAAAGTGGCTGGAGTTGAGTCAGTATGTTGGCAGCGGCCGCTAAATGTTAGTGGTGGCTGTTTAACAGTCTGATGGCCTTGAGATAGAAGCTGTTTTTCAGTCTCTCGGTCCCTGCTTTGATGCACCTGTACTGACCTCGCCTTCTGGATGATAGCGGGGTGAACAGGCAGTGGCTTGGGTGGTTGTTGTCCTTGATGATCTTTATGGCCTTCCTGTGACATCGGGTGGTGTAGGTGTCCTGGAGGGCAGGTAGTTTGCCCCCGGTGATGCGTTCTGCAGACCTCACTACCCTCTGGAGAGCCTTACGGTTGTGGGCGGAGCAGTTGCCGTACCAGGCGGTGATACAGCCCGACAGGATGCTCTCGATTGTGCATCTGTAGAAGTTTGTGAGTGCTTTTGGTGACAAGCCGAATTTCTTCAGCCTCCTGAGGTTGAAGAGGCGCTGCTGCGCCTTCTTCACAACGCTGTCTGTGTGGGTGGACCAATTCAGTTTGTCCGTGATGTGTACACCGAGGAACTTAAAACTTTCCACCTTCTCCACTACTGACCCGTCGATGTGGATAGGGGGGTGCTCCCTCTGCTGTTTCCTGAAGTCCACAATCATCTCCTTTGTTTTGGTGACGTTGAGTGTGAGGTTATTTTCCTGACACCACACTCCGAGGGCCCTCACCTCCTCCCTGTAGGCCGTCTCGTCGTTGTTGGTAATCAAGCCTACCACTGTAGTGTCATCCGCAAACTTGATGATTGAGTTGGAGGCGTGCATGGCCACGCAGTCGTGGGTGAACAGGGAGTACAGGAGAGGGCTCAGAACGCACCCTTGTGGGGCCCCAGTGTTGAGGATCAGCGGGGTGGAGATGTTGTTACCTACCCTCACCACCTGGGGGCGGCCCGTCAGGAAGTCCAGGACCCAGTTGCACAGGGCGGGGTCGAGACCCAGGGTCTCGAGCTTGATGACGAGTTTGGAGGGTACTATGGTGTTAAATGCTGAGCTGTAATCGATGAACAGCATTCTCACATGGGTATTCCTCTTGTCCAGATGGGTTAGGGCAGTGTGCAGTGTGGTTGCGATTGCGTCGTCTGTGGACCTATTGGGTCGGTAAGCAAATTGGAGTGGGTCTAGGGTGTCCGGTAGGGTGGAGGTGATATGGTCCTTGACTAGTCTCTCAAAGCACTTCATGATGACGGAAGTGAGTGCTACGGGGCGGTAGTCGTTTAGCTCAGTTACCTTAGCTTTCTTGGGAACAGGAACAATGGTGGCCCTCTTGAAGCATGTGGGAACAGCAGACTGGGATAAGGATTGATTGAATATGTCCGTAAACACACCAGCCAGCTGGTCTGCGCATGCTCTGAGGGCGCGGCTGGGAATGCCGTCTGGGCCTGCAGCCTTGCGAGGGTTAACACGTTTAAATGTTTTACTCACCTCGGCTGCAGTGAAGGAGAGCCCGCAGGTTTTGGTAGGGGGCCGTGTCAGTGGCACTGTATTGTCCTCAAAGCGGGCAAAAAAGTTGTTTAGCCTGTCTGGGAGCAAGACATCCTGGTCCGCGACGGGGCTGGTTTTCTTTTTGTAATCCGTGATTGACTGTAGACCCTGCCACATACCTCTTGTGTCTGAGCTGTTGAATTGCGACTCGATTTTGTCTCTGTACTGGGACTTAGCCTGTTTGATTGCCTTGCGGAGAGAATAGCTACACTGTTTGTATTCGGTCATGCTTCCGGTCACCTTGCCCTGGTTAAAAGCAGTGGTTCGCGCTTTCAGTTTCACGCGAATGCTGCCGTCAATCCACGGTTTCTGGTTTGGGAATGTTTTAATCGTTGCTGTGGGTACGACATCGTCAATGCACTTCCTAATGAACTCGCTCACCGAATCAGCATATTCGTCAATATTGTTGTTGGACGCAATGCGGAACATATTCCAATCCGCGTGATCGAAGCAGTCTTGAAGCGTGGATTCAGATTGGTCGGACCAGCGTTGAACAGACCTGAGCGCGGGAGCTTGTTGTTTTAGTTTCTGTTTGTAGGCTGGAATCAACAAAATGGAGTCGTGGTCAGCTTTTCCGAAAGGGGGGCGGGGGAGGGCCTTATATGCGTCGCGGAAATTAGTATAACAATGATCTAGGGTTTTTCCAGCCCTGGTAGCACAATCGATATGCTGATAGAATTTAGGGAGTTTTGTTTTTAGATTAGCCTTGTTAAAATCCCCAGCTACGATGAATGCAGCCTCAGGGTGTGTGGTTTCCAGTTTACAAAGAGTCAGATAAAGTTCGTTCAGGGCCATCGATGTGTCTGCTTGGGGGGGAATATATACGGCTGTGATTATGATTGAAGAGAATTCTCTTGGTAGATAATGCGGTCGACATTTGATTGTGAGGAGTTCTAGATCAGGTGAACAGAATGACTTGAGTTCCTGTGTGTTGTTATGATGATCACACCACGTCTCGTTAATCATAAGGCATACCCCCCCGCCCCTCTTCTTACCAGAAAGATGTTTGTTTCTGTCGGCGCGATGCATGAAGAAACCAGCTGGCTGCACCGACTCCGTTAGCGTCTCTTGAGTTAGCCATGTTTCCGTGAAGCAGAGCACGTTGCAATCCCTGATGTCTCTCTGGAATGCTACCCGTGCTCGGATTTCATCAACCTTATTGTCAAGAGACTGGACATTGGCGAGTAGTATGCTAGGGAGTGGAGCGCGATGTGCCCGTCTCCGAAGCCTGACCACGAGACCGCCTCGTTTGCCCCTTTTACGGCGTCGCACAGGGTCGCCGGCTGGGATCAGATCCATTGTATTGGGTGGAAGGCAAAACACTGGATCCGTTTCGGGAAAGTCATATTCCTGGTAGGAACGATGATGAGTTGACGTTAATCGTATATTCAGTAGTTCCTCCCGACTGTATGTAATGAAACCTAAGATTACCTGGGGTACCGATGTAAGAAATAACACATAAAAAAACAAAATACTGCATATTTTCCAAGGAACGCGAAGCGAGGCGGCCATCTCTTTTCGGCGCCGGAAGTATTGAGTGTAGATTCATGAGAAAAAATCGATTTAATCAATTTTAGAATAAGGCTGTAACGTAACAAACTGTGGAAGGGTCTGATTATTTTCCGAATGCGCTATATATGGCAATGATCTATTTGCATATAGGCCTACTGCAGCTCTGATTGCTTATGCCGCACTGGTCTTTGTAAAGTATGGGTCATGTGTGTCAATGCAGTAGAATCCTACTCTGATGCGTTCTGCCTACAACAAAATCTCTTGCATAGTTCATTTTGTTTCGGTATGTTGCATTGAAAGTGGTTAATATTGCATTGATTCAATCACAATTCCCACAGTAAAGGGAAACGTTGATGGCATTAACTAAGGGGGAAAACTCGAGAAAGTTGAGTGAAGTTCAATCTCATGCTTTTCTGCGCAGACTGATATTTCCTCTGGGTGGCAGTCCTGGGGGAGCTGCTCACCAGCGCACCCCCGCAGATTAGAGGGAACATTGGTCCTAGGGTTTATGTGTGTTTCCACCGCTAACCGCTAATTCTAAAGCATAGCAGAACGACATTGTCTCTTTACATAAGGATGTTTCAACAAAGTGATTGAGTGGTCCAAGGGCAATGTGAATGTCAGTATGGATGGATGAGGGATCTGATAAGATGCAGCTCATTTCCCTAAACTCTTGTAAAATGTCTCCATTGATCAGCCGTCTGTCTCGTCCCTCGCAGCCGCACACACGCAGACGCACGCAGACGCGCGCACGCACGCACGCACGCACACACACACACACATACACACACACGTGATTGGGTAGGTCCCCTTGGGAGAGAGAGGGAAGGAGATGACGAGAGAAGACACGGGAGCTCTGTTTGGTCTCTGCCGTGTGGGATGGAAGCGAGGTATGGCGGGAGAAGAAAACACACACAGTGGAGGAATGTAAACGGCTGTGAGATCATGGGGGAGTCTGACCACACAAGCTCATCTCACTCTTTATACAGAGAGAGAGAGAAAAAAGAGAGAGAAGAGAGAGGGAGGATGTTGTGAAAACAAGGACGGGTTTGTTCTTGGTTTATCCTAATGAATACCGAGCTATCTAAGCAGGAGAGCAAAGGAAGGATAGAGGAGAGAGGGGGAAGTAGGGGGAAGAGAGGGATGAGAGAGAGGAGGTAATGTTGGGCTAGAGATAGAGATAGAGGGATATGGGAGAAAGGGAGAGAATGATGGAGGGATGAGGAAGATAAAAAGGGATGGAAAGAAGAGGGGTGGAGGCAAAGAGAGAGACAAAGGAGAGATGTAGTATATATAAAAGGAATTTTCTATTTTTGTGCATTTTACAGAGAGATGGAGGTAGATAAGGTGGGAGAGAGTGTGTGTGTGGTGCCTGTGTGTGTGTGTGTGTGTGTGTGGTGCCTGTGTATGTGTGTGTGTGTGTGTGTCACATAGATACATCGATTTTTTTATTTGTACTTTTCCTGTTGAAAAACAATATCTCACATATAAATACAGAACTGTACACTCACACACACACACACACACACACACACACACACACACACACACACACACACACACACACACACACACACACACACACACACACACACACACACACACACACACACACACACACACACTGGTATCAGCCAGGATTTCCTTATCTTGTTTTCTCTTAACTCTCCAAATGACTTTGGCCTGGGAAAGCACTGGGGGTCAATGGGTCGCTCTGACATCACCACATACTCCTCGAATCACAGTTTCACATAATCCAGAAAGAATTTCTGGGAATTGGGAAATCAAATATACAGAAGGGGCACAGACAGTGGTATCCCGCCCTTCACAACACACACAAATAGAAAAAATGTAGGCTTACAGGCACACAAGAGTTGGCTCACACTGTAACGGGTGTCCTAGGGATTGGACCAAAGTGCAGCGTGATATTTGGACATAATGAAGTTTATTAAAGTACTGACGAAAACCGAAAACACTTCAACAAACTACAAAATAAGAAAACGACGTAGACAGACCTGAACATGGAACTTACATAAATGCACGAAGAACTCACGAACAGGAACGGACTACATCAAACGAACGAACAAACAAACAAACCGAAACAGTCCCGTGTGGTGCATAGACACAGACACGGAAGACAATCACCCACAAACAAACAGTGTGAACAGCCAACCTATATATGGTTCTCAATCAGAGGAAACGTCAAACACCTGTCCCTGATTGAGAACCATATAAGGCTAATTACAAGTGACCTAAACATAGAAACACAAAACATAGAATGCCCACCCCAACTCACGCCCTGACCAACTAAACACATACAAAAATAACATAAAACAGGTCAGGAACGTGACACACACGTGCCTGCACACACACAGACACAGACACAGACACACATATTTTGTTCTTATATCCTCGTGGGGACCTAAAATTTATTTTAATTCAAAATATTAACCCTAACCCCTAACCCCTAACCCTAAACCCTAAACGTAACTCCTAACCCTAACCCTAACCCTAACCCTAAATGTAACTCCTAACCCTAACCCTAAACCTAACCTCTAACCCCTTAAAGGCTCTGCATGGTCAATCCAACGTCTGCATTGGCCGTGCAGCATTTACGTTTGGCAGGCGCACGGGAACGCAGTACGGAGCTCAATTTGGCCTCTGCATGCCTCTGGAGGCTCCGCGATTGCGTCACACCCTCCATACGGAGCCTCCGACCACATTTTCGGATCAAGCATTAATTGGCTTTTACTCTAACCCTAATTTTAATCTTAACCCTAATTGTAAGCCTAACCTTAAACCTAACCCTTAAGTTTAACATAGCCTTTTTCCTCATGTGGTGATGTACTGAATGAGAGATGCTGAGATATTATAGACCCATCACTAATGAAGGAGAGGAGAGTGAGGAGCGGAGGACAGGAGAGAAGGGGGAGTGAGGAGCAGACGACAGAAGAGAGGGATGAGGGGGGGAGCAGAGGGGAGCGGAGGAGAGGAGCGGAGGAGAGAAGGGGGAGTGAGGAGAAGAGGACAGAAGATAGAGATGGAGAGGGAGTAGAGGAGAGAAGCAAAGCAAGGAGAGGAACAGAGGAGAGGAGAAGAGGGGGAGCAGAGGAGAGAAAAGACGAGGAGTCCTCGACTGTAGCGTCACAGACGGGTGATTCCATTAATAAGTCATGTTTGATTAACATCCTGCATGGCCACCCTGGTGAGATATGGTCTCTCTCTCTCTCTCTCTCTCTCGCTCTCTCTCTCTCTCGCTCTCTCTCTCTTGCTCTCTTCACCCTCTCTCTGTCCCTCTTTCTACATGTTTGTGAGTGTGTTTGCCTCTCTCTTCCTCCTCTGCTTTTGTCACCCCTCTACTCCTCTCTCCTCCCTTCCTGTCCTCTTCTCCTCCCCCAGTATTTATTACTCATGTTTTAAAGACTGTAGTGTAGGCCTACAGTTTCTCAACACTACTGGTTTTCATCCTTCCCACCTTATCGGGACTGATTCAGACCTGGCTAAGACACCAGAGGTTTATATTATGACGCCAAATGAAACTACTCTAGCCAGCTTCAGTTAGCTTTACATTCCAACTCAGGCTTCATCCATGTTATGAAGGTGGATATTGATCCTGCACCTGCCGCTATCTCAAGCCAGGCTTGTAATTGCATGTGCATGTCACACATGGATAACCCAGCGAGTCAAACAGTGAACTCTTCATCGAGGCAATACTGAAATAGCAATCGATGGGTGAGTCAGTGCCACATTTTCATGTTTTGCCGTTAATGCACACATACACCAGAATCTCCCATTTCTCTCATTAGACCTCTCTCTCTCTCTCCCCCTCTCTCCCTCTCTCCCTCTCCATATCTTCATTGCTCCCAATTTATTTATCTATTTATCAGTCAATCACTTCGCCAGTCTTCTCTCTCCTGTCCTCCTACTCTTTCTCTCCATCTCCACATTGCTCCCAATTTATTTATCAGTCAATCACTTCGCTAGTCTTCTCTCTCCTGTCCTCCTACTCTCTCTCTCTCTCTCTCTGTCTTTCCTGCTTTTCTGTGTGTCTGTCTGTCTGTCTGTCTGTCTGTCTGTCTGTCTGTCTGTGTGTCTGTCTGTCTGTCTGTGTGTCTGTGTGTCTGTCTGTGTGTCTGTGTGTCTGTCTGTCTGTCTGTCTGTCTGTCTGTCTGTCTGTCTGTCTGTCTGTCTGTCTGTCTGTCTGTCTGTCTGTCTGTGTCTGTCTCTGTGTGTGTGTGTGTGTGTGTGTGTGTGTGTGTGTGTGTGTGTGTGTGTGTGTGTGTGTGTGTGTGTGTGTGTGTGTGTGTGTGTGTGTGTGTGTGTGTGTGTGTGTGTGTGACAGTGGTCTGCATTAAAGGATCCGTGTTACACTGGGTAACATGGCTACTAGAATGAGAGAGAGGGGGATCGAGAGAGACCTGTGAAATAAAGAAAGAAGGATTTAGGAAAAGAGATAGGGGGGGAAAAAGTGTGAGTCCAAAGACTACCTCTCTATCTGTGAGAAAATGCATGGTTGTCATAGAGCGGGGGTGTGTGGGAGGGTGGCGGATTCATATGGACTTGAGTGTAGGGCTGGTTTGT
>NC_092090.1:67083598-67118598 GCF_045679555.1 Salvelinus alpinus | reverse complement strand
GCAGGTGTTTCAGACACCGAAGAGAAGAGGGCGATGGAGGGGGATGTCTGAAAGGCTAAGAAGAGATACAGTCCTGAATGATGAAAGATAATGATATTATTTGTATGTGTAAGTGCATGTATTTCATGTGTAAGTGTGTGTATCTATTAATGAGGGTAACAGAAGAGACTATATACAGTACTTTACATGGTAATCACTACATAGCACAATCACAAAGCGTTATCACTGTGCATGATATACTTTACATACCTAAACTTAAATGGATATATCTGTTACTGTAACATGATATACAATTATTGCAAATCATACTGATTTGGAGTGACTTACAGTAGATATCATGGCTATTCTAGTCTTTATTAAAGTGATGCTACAAAGCTGTTGAATCATTTCTTCCAGTGCTTTTGAAAGTAGTGCTCACGAGCCAAAACGGGTCCCTGAAAATTGTGCACAGTTGTGTACAACTTCGTCCATTTCGTGTGATTACGTCTTGCAAGAAAATAGATACAGTGCATTCCTGCAATTCGTATGATATGTTACGAATTCCCATTTGTGCAGTATGATACAAATTTGGAAGTGTTTAAGATCCCGTTCAATCTCTTTAATTAGCCAGCATCTGGTGAGAACTGCTATCATTCATTTTTTAAATTGTAATTTTTTATCAAGGGGACAAGTTGTCATGGGAACCAGTCACTTCCACAATCGTTTTTTCCCCCCACAGATAAAGTGTTACTTGAGATGTGTCCTGCTGCTTTCCCCAATTCTCTTTCTCCGTGGAAGTCTCATATGTGAGAGGTTTGATCGTGGCTATCTTTGGTCTGTGTGATGTCTGCGGCCCTGTGTGTGTTTGCTTTAGATCAGAAGTAGTAGCAGTGCTTTTTATTGTTACTGTGTGAGGTCATTAAAGCTGAAGACCGACACCAAATCAGATCCCCATCCACCCCAGCTCTATAGCTCTAACTCTCCTCATATAGCTTCACATAGGGGACTCTATAATACTGGCTGTCCTCAGCTCTCTGCACACTTCATGTAGTGTATACAAAATTAATCAATCCCCAGAGTGACGGGTTGGGGCTCCTCAATATAGAAGCACAGCGACAGGGCCCCAGTCGTCTCAGACATACACATTTGAGTCATTTGGCACTTATCCAGAGCGACTTACAAGAGCAATTAGGATTAAGTGCTTTGCTCAAGGGCACGTCGACAGATTTTTCACCTCGTCTGCTCTGGGATTCAAACCAGCAACCTTTCGTTTACTGGCCCAATGCTATTAAACGTGAGGATACCTGCCACCCGCACGTGCGCGCACGCACGCACGCACACACACACACACACACACACACACACACACACACACACACACACACACACACACACACACACACACACACACACACACACACACACACACACACACACACACACACACACACACACACACACACACACACACACACCCCATCTCAGGCAGCAGTCTAATTTAATACGCTCCTCCTCGACTTTTACACTCGTTTAACTGAACCTTTTGGCCAGGTGCTATCTAGGGGCGATAGGACTGTTTGGAACAATAAGCAATCGTGGGTTGATTTCCTATTACCACTGTTAGAGTGGGACTGTTTTTTTGTCTGCAGAATGAGCATCATAATAGGAGGCAATGAGAAGATGGTGGTGCAGTTTGAGAATAAGTACCGGGGAGTAACAAACACCACACAAGGCGACGAAACCCAATCTCCTTATAATGTGTTTGTCTTTGTTTCCGTACGCTGTCAGTGTTTATTGGCGTCAACATTTTAGCCCTTCCTGCCATCTCTTTAGATAGCCTCTTGATTTGTGTGTCTGGGTCGGGAGTTTCTCTCCTTTTCTCTCTGTCGCTTTCCCGCAGGGGTTATCAACGTCCCCTGTTCTCGGTGCTTTGCTTTCCCCACTCTGTTTTCTATCTACACCATCTCTCGCTCTCTCTGTCCCTCGCTTCCTCTTCCTGCCTGCCTCAGTCTGTGGGGCATAACTGAGTGTATCTTACCTGTTTTCCCTCTCTTCGCCTGCTATTTTCTCGTATCACTCATTTGTGCCCAGAGAGAGTCATCCCGGGTAGCGAGAGAGAGAAACAGGGGGATGGGGTTACATAGGCGGAGGGAGGCAGCCAAGGAGGAACGTGAGTGACAGTGCTTATCTAACTTCACCCCGCTATCTCTGTTTGCTCTTTATCACTCTCACCTTTTTTTCCCCTCTCTCACCTGTTCTCCTTGTATTGGCCTATCTCTATAACTCCCGCATGCTCCCAATTTGCTGCTAGACATGGATCTTGCTATCTTCTTGTATCACTACCGGCCAAACATCCCGGAAATCTTTATCCCATTCAATTAGGAAAGCACATGATTGGCTTAGCCAGCTAAACCTATTGGAAGACACTTATACATACAGTGTATCAGCTATTCTCTCCCTCTTTGGACCCCCTTAATTCTCTCCTTCACTCAGAGAGGACCATTGTGACAAATGCATAATTCAAATAGTTTTAATGACATGATTAAAAAGTAATTTCACATTCTCTCTCTAATCCCCTAACTTCCTTTCCCTCTCTCTCTCTCCCTCCGTCTCACTCCCTCCCTCCGTCTTTCTCTCTCTCTCCCTCCCTCCGTCTCTCCATTGTAACAGTCAGAGGAAAGTTTGAATTTGTCGATAATGAAGGCTGACTCTTAATGAGCTTACTCCCCCTTGTTTTCCTATTTCATTCTCCACTTGTCTTTGATCTTTTACAGCGTGTCAGCAAAGTGTTTGTATTGTGTCTTCGCTGCTTGTCTTTGAATTCATCTGAAGCTGGGTGTAGAGCTACTCTGGGAGTCATGATAGGTGATTTGTAACAAGGCTGGGATAGTGGCATTGTAATAGGTTAGTTAGGGTCAGGGCCTGGGGTTGGACAAAACTGACAAGTTCAAGAAAAGGGATCTTCTGGTTATGTACTCAGTGCCCCCTAAGCCTCTATCTCTATGGCAGAGCTCTCATTGGACCTTTCAATAAGGAAAAGAGAGAGAACGAGAGAGAGAAGGGGGGAAAGGGGGGGGGGGGGAGAGAGAGATAGAGAGACTCTGATGGATGGATGGATCCATAGGCACAGTAGCTATTAGAGAACTGGCAGCTCCATTTAATCCATTAATAAGAAAGCACAACAGAAGTGGTTGAAGTTTTCCCTGGATGGTGGAAAGGTTTTTCCCCCACTATGTGTAGAAGAGCCATCTATCATTACCCAGAGAACAGTCTAGAAAAATAAGCCGGGCCCACTCAGCCCTGTTGTGGTCCTGTCCTGTGCTCTGACTCATCACACCTTTACTGCATGTGTGTCAGTCAGAGGGAAAGGGGCCCCACTACGGACACAAAGGTAAATGAGAGAGAGGCTGACGTATGGGGTTTGTATGTGTGAGGAAAGGGGGGGGTCCTCTGTGTATGTGTCGTAGGTGTTTAGGTGTTTGTGGTGTGTGTGTGCCTGTGTTCGTATGGTTTACTGCTGGGAAGGAAGAGGAGTGTGTGTGTGGGACTACACTGACGAAGCGGACAGCTGGTTGAGTTTCCTCCATTCAGCCTTCCAAAGGGGTTAAAATTAGACGGAGCAGGAAATAACATTGGAAATAATCCATCCTGCAGGATGCTGAGCCGGACCGAGAGAGGAGGAGGTGAGGGGAATATATCTCTCGTATTATTCTCTATTCCACACACACACCCACGCATGCGTGCGCACAAACATGCGCGCATGTACACACATGCACGCACGCACGCACACAAACGCACATGATCAACAGTCACTTTGTCTTTCAGTACTCTGGCAAGAACTGTAGCAACTTGTTCAACATGAAGGGTGAACGACAAGGGGCAAGACGGAGTGCTTCAAGACAAAGTCATTAAAATGGTCAAGCTGTCTCTGAGCTGGCATGAATTCATTTGACACCTCTCTTCCCATGTCAATCTCACTTTACCCTTTTATCCATCCTCCGCTGCATATGCTCTCTCCAACCTAGCTGATCTCACCCTCTCTCACTCCCCCCCTCCCTCTCCCTCTCCCCCCTCTCCTTCTCGCCACTGCTAAAAGGGAAATCTAAGTAAGCCTAAATATCTTACAGTGAGTGAAAATTCACTACCAAAAAAAGATTCTTTCCAAGCTAAATTATCTAACATCATTGGTAGATCATTTTGCTTATTTTAACCTAAAAGGCTTAATGCAAATGATTTATATGAAGCCTTTTTAAGGTAAAAAAAATCTAAATTATCTGCCAATGACGTCAGATAATTTTGCTTGGAAAGAAAATAACTACATTTTAAGTGAATTATCACTACAAGATATTTAGGCTTGCTTAGATTTCTCTTTTTGCTCGGCAGGGACTTGCGCCCACGGCTATTTGCCTTCAGACATCACTAGTCGCTTTCGCTGCTATTCAGGCTGATGCTCTGGACTCCGCTGGTTGGGGCTGCCTGTGGCCACCGCAACAAATCAAAATCAAATCAAATCAAATGTTATTTGTCACATACACATGGTTAGCAGATGTTAATGCGAGTGTAGCGAAATGCTTGTGCTTCTAGTTCTGACAATGCAATAATAACCAACGAGTAATCTGTCCTAACAATTTCACAACAACTACCTTATACACACAAGTGTAAAGGGATGAAGAATATGTACATAAAGATATGTGAATGAGTGATGGTACAGAACGGCATAGGCAAGGTGCAGTAGATGGTATAGAGTACAGTATATACATATGAGATGAGTAATGTAGGGTATGTAAACATATAAAAGTGGCATTGTTTAAAGTGGCTTGTGATACATGTATTACATAAAGATGGCAAGATGCAGTAGATGGTATAGAGTACAGTATATACATTTGAGATGAGTAATGTAGGGTATGTAAACATTATATTAAGTGGCATTGTTTAAAGTGGCTAGTGATACATTTTTTACATACATTTTTCCATTATTAAAGTGGCTGGAGTTGAGTCAGTCTGTTGGCAGCAGCCACTCAATGTTAGTGATGGCTGTTTAACAGTCTGATGGCCTTGAGATAGAGGTTGTTTTTCAGTCTCTCGGTCCCAGCTTTGATGCACCTGTTACTGACCTCGCCTTCTGGATGATAGCGGGGTGAACAGGCAGTGGCTCGGGTGGTTGTTGTCCTTGATGATCTTTATGGCCTTCCTGTGACATCGGGTGGTGTAGGTGTCCTGGAGGGCAGGTAGTTTGCCCCCGGTGATGCGTTGTACAGACCTCACTACCCTCTGGAGAGCCTTACGGTTGTGGGCGGAGCAGTTGCCGTACCAGGCGGTGATACAGCCCGACAGAATGCTCTCGATTGTGCATCTGTAAAAGTTTGTGAGTGCTTTTGGTGACAAGCTGAATTTCTTCAGCCTCCTGAGGTTGAAGAGGCGCTGCTGCGCCTTCTTTACCCTGCTGTCTGTGTGGGTGGACCAATTCAGTTTGTCCGTGATGTGTACGCCGAGGAACTTAAAACTTACTACCCTCTCCACTACTGTTCCGTCGATGTGGATAGGGGGGTGCTTCCTCTGCTGTTTCCTGAAGTCTACGATCATCTCGTTTGTTTTGTTTACGTTGAGTGTGAGGTTATTTTCCTGACACCACACTCCGAGGGCCCTCACCTCCTCCCTGTAGGCCGTCTCGTCGTTGTTGGTAATCAAGCCTACCACTGTAGTGTCGTCTGCAAACTTGATGATTGAGTTGGAGGCGTGTATGGCCACGCAGTCGTGGGTGAACAGGGAGTACAGGAGAGGGCTGAGAACGCACCCTTGTGGGGCCCCAGTATTGAGGATCAGTGGGGTGGAGATGTTGTTACCTACCCTCACCACCTGTGGGCAACCCGTCAGAAAGTCCAGTACCCAGTTGCACAGGGCGGGGTCGAGACCCAGGGTCTCGAGCTTGATGACGAGTTTGGAGGGTACTATGGTGTTAAATGCTGAGCTGTAGTCGATGAACAGCATTCTCACATAGGTATTCCTCTTGTCCAGATGGGTTAGGGCAGTGTGCAGTGTGGTTGCGATTGCGTCGTCTGTGGACCTATTGGGGCGGTAAGAAAATTGGAGTGGAGGAGGTAGAGAGAGAGTGAGAGCAAGAGTGAAACAGGCCTGGGAAATGGGCTTGTCATAGGCGCTGTGGCGGCACCAACCCAAACATCAGATTTAACCCTGACGCCCATCTACAGGCATCCCGCCTCTGTTGTTGCAAACCCTCTCTCTCTCTCTCTCTCTCTCTCTCTCTCTCTCTCTCTCTCTCTCTCTCTCTCTCTCTCTCTCTCTCTCTCTCTCTCTCTCTCTCTCTCTCTCTCTCTCTCTCTCTCTCTCTCTCTCTCTCTCTCTCTCTCTCTCTCTCTCTCTCTCTCTCTCTCTCTCTCTCTCTCTCTCTCTCTCTCTCTCTCTCTCTCTCTCTCTCTCTCTCTCTCTCTCTCTCTAACTCGCTCCAGATCAGTGATGTGATATGGGGGTATTATTGTGAAGGCATTTTCACGCGACATGCTGTAGTAAGCCCCTTTATTCTTTCATTGGAAAGCAGCATGTATGTCAGCAGTCTAAGGCACTGCATCTCAGTGTGTCCGGGTTTGTCCGGTGTCGGCCGTCATTGTAAATAAGAATTTGTTCTTAAACTGACTTGCCTAGTAAATAAAAAAGTAAATAAAAAATACAAAATCTAGCAGGGCCAGAGCTAACCACTTCCTTTGTTTTTCACTCCATTACAACAGAGGAAAAGTGTATAGGTCACTCTGTCAGCCTTTTCCATCGGACTGAAGATGTACTGAAGTTTGAACGAGCGCTGCAGGAAAAGGCCAAGTCCTTCTGAGCCAATTCACACGGATGCTGTTGGCTCCCCATACACTCACTCCTGACCTCCTCCTGCCGCTCTTCCTCCTCTTCTCGTCTTCAACCAGTTCTCTGTGATTCTGACGTCTGACCTTGCTGTTCTGCTGGAGATTGGGGTTTCCTCAAATCATTTCCAGTGTTGTGAGTAGAAAGCACATAAAGTACAACTCCTTGTTCTTTTCTAATTCTTATTGATATAGCTTATTGACTGGATAAATATTTCATGGAGCTGTTGGCATTCTCTTCCATGATCCTCTGACCTCACACAGATCATGGAACAAAATGAGATCTCCTGCAGTGAGAGGAGAGGACAAAGCAAAATGGTGAAGTTCAGAGGAGAGGGCAGAGTAGAGGGTGGAACTTCTGGCTTTGTTTGGATCTACACTACCGTTCAAAAGTTTGGGGGTCACTTAGAAAATGCCTTGTTTTTGAAAGAAAAGCCAATTTTTTGTCCATTAAAATAACATCAAATTGATCCGAAATACCGTGTAAACATTGTTAATGTTGTAAATTACTTTTGTAGCTAGAAACGGCAGATATTTTTATGGAATATCTACATACTGTAGGTGTACAGAGGCCCATTATCAACAACCGTCACTCCTGTGTTCCAATGGCACGTTGTGTTAGCTAATCCAAGTTTATCATTTAAAAAAGGTTAATTGATCATTCGAAAACCCTTTTGCAAATATGTTAGCACAGCTGGAAACTGTTGTTCTGGTTAAATAAGCAATAAAACTGTCCTTCTTTGGACTAGATGAGTATCTGGAGCATCAGCATTTGTGGTTTCGATTACAGGCTCAAAATGGCCAGAAACAAATAACTTTCTTTTGAAACTCGTCAGTCTATTCTTGTTCTGAGAAATTAAGGCTATTCCATGCGAGAAATTGCAAGGAAACTGAAGATCTCGTACAACACTGTGTACTACTCCCTTCACAGAACAGCGCCAACTGGCTCCATCCAGAATAGAACGAGGAGTGGGAGGCCCCGGTGCACAACTGAGCAAGAGGACAAGTACATTAGAGTGTCTAGTTTGAGAAACATCCTCCTCACAAGTCCTCAACTGGCAGCTTCATTAAATAGTACCCGCAAAACACCAGTCTCAACGTCAACAGTGACGAGGCGACTCTGGGATGCTGGCCTTCTAGGCAGAGTTGCAAAGAAAAAGCCATATCTCAGACTGGCCAATAAAAAAGAAAAGATTAAGATGGGCAAAAGAACACAGACACTGGACAGAGGAACTCCGCAGGCTTCAACATCCCAGTGACAATTGAGCTGATTGGTCGAGTAGAAGCAGTGTCAGCCATCCTGAGAGGGCCGTGGCTTCCTGTACGGTTCTGAGCCACACACTGTGACCCATTCTGCAGTGCTTTACACTACTCTTGTGCGTCCTCCTCTCTTCCCCAATCTCCCGGCTGCCTCTCCCTCTCTGTCCGTCACACTCTACCTTCCTGTCTTTGTGCAAGCCTTTGCTCCCTTCCAGGAATTCTCTTGGAGGAAGTGTTGCTTTCCTGCTCTGATAACACCTCACTTACCCCCTCACTCGCACATACTGTATAGTCATACACAAAGGCCTATACAGTATTAACACACTAATACACACACTAATACACATACGTTCTATTCTACACACCCCAAGACATCCATGGTGTACATGTCATATCGGCCAGCTCTCCACTGATCCGCTTTCTCTGTGACTGAAGCTTTTCCAGGTTATTTAGATCATTGCTACAACAGTGGACTGGTCCTCTAATGCATTTGCTGTTATACTTTTACAGATGGCCAATGGGTGCCCCTTAAATGGCACCCTATTCCCTATATAGTGCACTACACACCTATTAGCTCTGGTCAGAAGGAGTGCACTATATAGGGAATAAGTTAACATTTGAGACACAGGCCATAGCTATTCCGAAAGGCAGGTTGTTACATATGACCAGCACATGCAGCATCTGGATGCACGCCCACTTTTATCCAACGCCTGATGTGGAATTTGAATCCAAACTCATCTGGTCACAAGACAATTATTGCATCCCAAATGGCACCCTATTCCCTATATACAGGGGCACCCTGGTCAAACGTAGTGCACTATAAAGGGAATAGGGTGCCATTTGAGATGCAATCAATTACCACAGAGGCTGACAAAGAGGAACTTGTTCTGGAATCAAGTAACAAAGCAGTGTTAATTATGTACGAAGGCACATTGCTTATCTTGATTGGATTACAGGGCCCACGCCGGCAGCACAACAACAAGGTAATACAGCTCTAGCACTATGAACAAATCATTTGATCTGGTTTTGGCTCTGCCATCATAACACAGAGCTGAAGTGTGCACGCATGCAGCTTTATCTGTAACACACCTTCATATCAGTGTTTTCAAATGATCCTAGTCCTCAACACTATATCCCACAAGACATACCCCCAAAGGTCTCTTCACAGTCCCCAGAACAGACTATGGGAGGTGCACAGTATTACATGGAGCCATGACTACATGGAACTCTATTCCACATCAGGTAACTGATGCAAGCAGTAGAATCAGACTTAAAAAACAGATCAAATACACGTTATGGAACAGCGGGGACTGTGAAGAAACACACGCACAGACGCATGCATATACACACAGACGATAACATACACACTATACACACACGTACACATGGATTTTGCGTTGTAGGTATGTGGTAGTAGAGTAGGGGCCTGAGGGCTCACACAATGTGTTGTGAAATCTGTTGTGAATGTATTGTAATGTTTTTTAAATTGTATAACTGCCTTAATTTTGCTGGACCCCAGGAAGAGTAGCTGTAATCCAATCAAGATAAGTAATGTGCCTTCGTACATAATTAACACTGCTTTGTGACTTCATTCTAGAACAAGTCAGCCTCTGTGGTAAATGATTGCAATGCTAATGTGGATCCCTAATAAATACAAACACAAACACTTGAAGGTCCTTGTGTCATTAAAGTTGCTCCATGTCATAATTCAACTTCACAACATTCTAGGCAGGTAGGACAAATGTCAGGGCTTGTGAAGGCCTGGTAGAGGAAGTACTCTACTATGGCGGCTTTGGTGAGTGGAGGGCCGGGTCAGTTAGAGGAGAAGGTGTGGTCTACAGAAGGATATCCTGGGTCAGAGGTTGTGTAGTGAGGGCAGGATTTCCTCCCCTTCCCTGCCTGCACTGCCCTTCCCTCAGATGAAACTATTGGCAATGACCCCAGTCCCAGCTAGCGCAGGCAGAAAGCCTTGCATGTATACTGCTGACGAGGTTCAACCACACACACTTACACACATACATGCGGCTGCACACACACACACACACACACACACACACACACACACACACACACACACACACACACACACACACACACACACACACACACACACACACACACACACACACACACACACACACACACACACACACACACACACACACACACACACACACACACAGTCTTGTACAACTAACCTTGTGGGGAGACACAATTCAGTCCCATTCAAAATCGTATTTTCCCTAAACCTAACCCTAACCCGTACCCTTACCCTAGCTCCTAACCCTAACCTTAAAACTAACCTTAGCTCCCAACCCAAACCTAATTCTAACCCTAACACTAATTCTAACCTTAACCCTAAACCCTCGAGAAATAGCATTTGACCTTGTGGGGACCAACAAAATATGCCCAGTTGGTCAAATGTTTGTTTGTTAATGTCAGAGTCGAGGTGATATGGGTAAGGCGAAGTCAGGCGCAGGACACAGAGATGAGTAATAATCGTAACATTACTCAAAAATAATCTTCCAACAAGGAGAACGAAAATCCAGAATCACATGAACGAGACAACTGACAACAATAAACACGCACAAAACCATGTTGGCTCCAGGAGGTTAAATAGGGAAATAATTCAAACGTAATGGGAACCAGGTGTGTACAATACAGACAAAACAAATGGAAAAAGAAATGTAGATCGGTGGAGGCTAGAAAGCCGGTGACGCCGACCGCCGAACGCCGCCCGAACAAGGAGAGGCACCAACTTCGGCGGAAGTCGTGACAGTTTACTATACTTGTGGGGACTTCTGGTTCCCCCAAGTATAGTTAAACACGTCCAACACACACGCACACCCTCTCTCCCAGACATGGACTACATACTCCATAACCCATGTTATTCACATATGACATAAAATAATTCATATAGACTTGATTTAGTGTGTCTTCATCTAACTGTATCCCTCAAAATAGAACCTTGAACCAAAAAGAAAGAAAAAACATTAAATATTGAACCCCGACCATTAGTAGCTTCCATTTAGGTATCTGGCATCTCATTTGTCTCTGGGAAATAGTGTGTCCCAAGTGATACCAGGGCCCTGATCAAAAGTAGTGCACTAAATAGGGAATATAGTGCCATTTGGGACACATCCATACAGTAAGCCTACTATCAGCTGTCCCTGTAAGAGAAACCTTTGAAGAACTCTATTTGGTTCCAGGTAGAACCCTTTTTAGTTCCATGTCTGACCCTTTACATAGAGGGTTGGTTCTACATGGAACCCAAAAGAGTTCTATCTGGGGGGAAAAAGGGTTCTACCTGGAACCAAAAAGGGTTCTCCTATGGGGACAGCCGAATAACCATTTTGGAACCCTTTTTTCAAAGTGTATCCAGGTCTGTCTCCTGCCTCCCGCATTTCCTGAAACTCAGCGGTGACATCATTATGTCATTTATCGACCTCTCAGCCAGTGCCCTGTGGATGAGATGCGATCACTCAGTGAAGCTAATTCATTTCAGACCAGCCACAGTGGCTGTGGCAGGCTGACACTGTGAAACCAATTGGAAGCTTTTGCATCTGCCACAGTCAATTGTGCATGGACTGGGAGTGCGGCAGAATCTTGGGAGATAGTGCATCTTTAGCTGTAGCTCTGTGATATGCAATGATAAATGACTGCATTCAAATGAAGTAAATAAGTATAAATAAGTCATTTAGTCCAGTGGAGAGCCTAGGGAACTTACTCTCATTTTGCAGCCGTGATTGATGTGGAAACTACCCAATGTGACAAACAATCTGAGCCTCACAGCCACAGCAATATTATTTGGGCTCTGTTTTGCTTCCTGCAAATGTTTACTTAAATGTAGACCTTTCAGAAGAGCCGTGCTGCTGTTCCGGGGCTGTGATGATTGTCAGCCAGATATTTACACAGGGGGGGACTTATCTCTCTGTCCATAATGTACTCCATATCAGAGAGAGAATGGGGGGGGGGGGGGGTATGGAGAGAGAGTGGGGGAGAACAGAGAGAGAGAGAGAGAGAGAGGGGAGACAGAGAGAGAGAGGGGAGACAGAGAGAGAGTGGGGGGCCAGAGAGATAGAGAGAGAGAGAGAGAGAGAGAGAGAGAGAGAGAGAGAGAGAGAGAGGGGGGGGGGGGGGAGAACAGAGAGAGAGAGAGAAGGGGGAGAACAGAGAGTGAAAGGGAAGGGAAGGGGGGGTGAGAACAGAGAAAGAGAGAGAGAGAACAGAGAAAGAGAAGAGAGAGGGGAGAGAGAGAGAGTGAGGGGAGAACAGAGAGAGAGAGAGAGAGAGAGAGAGAGAGAGAGAGAGAGAGAGAGAGAGAGAGAGAGAGAGAGAGAGAGAGAGAGAGAGAGAGAGAGAGAGAGAGAGAGAGAGAGAGAGAGAGAGAGAGAGAGAGAGAGAGAGAGAGAGAGAGAGAGAGCGCAGAGAGCGCAGAGAGAGAGCGCAGAGAGAGAGCGCAGAGAAAGAGAAGAGAGAGACCAAAGCAAAGAGAGAGAGTTCAATGCCAAGTCTCACATTATTGAAGAGCAGGTTGTTAATACATAAGCAGCGGTATTCTATCCCTCTACTGAAAACTCTGAGCAGACAGCTCAGGCGGCCAAACAGTGTTTTATTCATGCAAAATCCCATCACAAAAAAGTGCTTTTACTCAATGCCGTTCAGGCTGTTGCTCAATAATTCATCAACCATAGAAATGTATCCTTATTGAAGTTCCTTTGAACTTTGGACATCATTTTTCACAGCTGTTTTCCATCGGTTGGGGTAATGTGCTGAACAGAACTGTTTCGCATGCAGTTTTCCCTGGAGGCCTGTGAGTTTCATTGAAAGCTGTGTCAATTATTTATAACACAACTTATTCATACTAAATGAGTCTTCTATAATGCGTTAATAGAGGAAGCACAACCTGCCGATGGACGCTCTCTCTCACGTTATTTCTTCTGATATGGGTCATTATTATTAACTTCATATTATTACCGTGACCCGTTATAAGTATAATAGAAAACTAAATTGGATTTCACTGTGGTCACGATTGTCGATATACCACTTTCTCCATTTCTGTTGTCTATCCCCTATAGGCCCTAGGTGTATTATCAGTATCATTTGTCATTGTCCTGAGAGGTGTATGAGAAGATGAGAAGCGCTTTCTCATACAGCACACACACACACACACACACGCACGCACACACACACACACACACACGCGGACACACACGCGGACACACACACACACACACACATATCCACAGCGTCAACCCCCCCCCACACACACACGCACACATACACACACACGCGCGCGCGGACACACACACACACACACACACACACACACACACACACACACACACACACACACACACACACACACACACACACACACACACACACACACACACACACACACACACACATACCCACAGCGTCAACCCCCCCCCCTCCCCCCCACACACACACGCACACATCCACACACATCCACACACACACACACGCACACACACACACACACACACACACACACACACACACACACACACACACACACACACACACACACACACACACACACACACACACACACACACAGCGTCACCCCACACGCACACACACACAAACACACACACTATCCACATTGCACTATTTACAGTGTGTCAGAGGAAGACAGTATTTATCACAGCTGAGCCTTTCTCTCTCACATGACATGTGATTCCACACATGCTCTCACTCTCTGCCTCTTTCCCAGTCCCGCTCTATTTCTGTCTATCTATACTGTCACACACACATATACAGTGCCTTCGGAAAGTATTAAGACCCCTTGACTTTTTCCACATTTTGTTACGTTACAGCCTTATTCTAAAATGGAATCTACACACAATACTCCATAATGACAAAGTAAGAACAGATTTTTTGATTTTCTTTTGCAAATGTATAATTTTAAAAAAAAGAGACCTTATTTACATAATTATTCAGATCCTTTGCTACTGTATGAGACTGTAAATTGAGCTCAGGTGCATCCTGTTTCCATTGATCATCCTTGAGATGTTTCTACAACTTGATTGTAGTCCACCTGTGGTAAATTCAATTGATTGGACATGATTTGGAAAGGCACACACCTGTCTATATAAGGTCCCACAGTTGACAGTGAATGTCAGAACAAAAATCAAGCCACGAGGTCAAAGGAATTGTCCGTAGGTTGTGTCGCGGCACAGATCTGGGGAAGGGTACCAAAAAATGTCTGCAGCATTGAAGGTCCCCAAGACCACAGTGGTCTCCATCGTTCTTAAATGGAAGAAGTTTGGAACCACCAAGACTCTTCCTAGAGCTGGCCACCCGGCCAAACTGAGCAAACGGGGGAGAAAAGCCTTGGTCAGGGAGGTGACCAAGAACGTGATGGTCACTCTGACAGAGCTTTAGAGTTCTTCTGTGGAGATGGGAGAACCTTCCTTAAGGACAACCATCTCTGCAGCACTCCACCAATCAGGTCTTTACGGTAGAGTGGCCAGACGGAAGCCACTCCTCACTAAAAGATACATGACAGCCCGCTTGGAGTTGCCAAAAGGCACCTAAAGACTCTCAGACCATGAGAAACAACATTATTTGGTCTGATGAAATCAAGATTGAACTCTTTGGCCTGAATGCCAAGCGTCACGTTTGGAGGAAACCTGGCACCATCCCTACAGTGAAGCATGGTGGTGGCAGCAAGATGCTGTGGGGATGTTTTTCAGTGGCAGGGACTGGGAGACTAGTCAGGATCGAGGCAAAGATGAACGAAGCAAAGTACAGAGATCCTTGATGTAAACCTGCTCCAGAGCGCTCAGGACCTCAGACTGGGGCGAAGGTTCACCTTCCAACAGGACAACGATCCTAAGCACACAGTCAAGATAACGCAGGAGTGGTTTTTGGGACAAGTCTCTGAATGTCCTTGAGTGGCCCAGCCAGAGCCCGATCGAACACCTCTGGAGAGAAATTAAAATAGCTGTGCATCAACGCTCCCCATCCAACCTGACAGCTCTTGAGAGGATCTGCAGAGAAGAATGGGAGAAACTCCCCAAATACATGTGTGCCAAGCTTGTTGCGTCATACCCAAGAAGACTTAAGGCTGTAATCGCTGCCAAAGGTGCTTCAACAAAGTACTGAGTAAAGGGTCTGAATACTTATGCAACTGTGATATTTCAACAACAACAAAAATGGACATTTGCAAAAAATCAAAAAACCTGTTTTTGCATTGTCATTATGGGGTATTGTTTCTAGATTGATGAGGGGGGGGGGAATGATTTAATCAATTTTAGAATAAGGCTGTAACCTAACAAAATGTGGGAAAAGTCAAGGTGTCTGAATACTTTCCGAAGGCACTGTACACACATGCATGCGCGCACCCAAGCACACACACATCCATGCCAACACACTCATGCACGCATGGAGGCACCCACCCACCCACCCACCCACCCACCCACCCACTCACTCACTCACTCACTCACTCACTCACTCACTCACTCACTCACACGCACATCCACGACCAATGCACACACACACACACACACACACACACACACACACACACACACACACACACACACACACACACACACACACACACACACACACACACACACACACACACACACACACACACACACACACACACACACACACACACACACACACACTCACTCACTCACTCACTCACACGCACATCCACGACCAATGCACACACACACACACACACACACACACACACACACACACACACACACACACACACACACACACACACACACACACACACACACACACACACACACACACTTAACCATAGCTCAAGCAGATATATGAGCTGCCTGATCTAAGCATTACAGAATTTCCAGTGTTGTAATATTTTTTTTAAATTATTGCTCGAATGGTTATGGCCACACTCAATTGTGCATTCCAACTAGCCTCAAGTGAATTTGAACCCACTTTTCCCTGACTATCTCAGACATTCTGACACCAAGTCCAGGCTGAATGTCACTGCGTCCTAACCCAGTGCAACCAGACACTAGCATTGAACAAGTAGTGGAGCAGAATAAATTGCAACTCTCTCCGAGAGAGCTACGTGGCCTCTCCGAGGCTGGATCTGTTACAGTGTCAAATCCTAAGCAATCGGTCTATTCTCCCTTAACACAGTGGAAAAGAGTTGTGCATGTTGCTGAGCCGAATAACACGGATGACTTTGGCGAGCAAACATGCAGTCCCCAATTAAAGGACTGTTACGTGGCAGAGGTTCGTTGCTTGTTGGTTATGTTCGCACACTCTTGGGCCGCGGACAACCCTGTCTCTCTCTCTCTCCCCTCTCTATCTCTCCCTACCAGCCCAGACTCAGTCTAGTAGGGGGGAGAGGGAGGGTGGGAGGGATCGGGGTTGGTATGCTGAAGCTGCTTTATTGAGTGCCATGGCGCAGCATTGTCCGCCCGCCCGCCCGCCCGCCTGGCTAGATGGGCTTCTTTCGATTCAGGAAATGCAGATTGCTTACTTACATTTTGAGACATTCTCTCAAACGCAGCACAGCCCACATCCTCCCACATAGGAGGCAGGCAGTGTAAAATATTTACACTCTTGTCAGGAAGTAAACAAGCATTCCCTGTTTGCTTGTTGGGATCAATCTGAGTTTGGGCTTGGACTTGACAGTGCCATGTGGAGAGAAGGGTGGGAAATAAAGCAGAGTCTGTCAAACGCACCGAGAGAGAGGAACCCTCACGAATGGAGGTTGGGATGGAGAATGTCAGTCGAACACACACACAGAGACAGACGAACAAACACACACATACTAAGAGGAACATCAATTCTGAAACTTACTCTGGAAGCTATGTAAGCACAATCATTTGATTTGATTTGTTTGATTTGATTTGAACTGTTAGTCGGGAGATTCATGAAATGGGTTTCCATGGCCGAGCAGCCACACTCAAGCCTAAGATCACCATGCGCAATGCCAAGAGTTGGCTGGAGTAGTTAAAGCTCGCCGCCATTGGACTCTGGAGCAGTGGAAACACGTTCTCTGGAGTGATGAATCACGCTTCACCATCTGGGGTTTGGCGGAAGGCAGGAGAACGCTACCTGCCCCAATGCATAGTGCCAACTGTAACGTTTGGTGGAGGCTGAATAATGTTCTGGGGCTGTTTTTCATGGTTTGGGCTTGGCCCCTTAGTTCCAGTGAAGGGAAATCTTAACGCTACAGAATAAAATCCCATTATTGTTTTTATTTTATTTAAGAAATATTTTTTACCCCCTTTTTCGTGGTATCCAATTGTTAGTAATTACTATCTTGTCTCATCGCTACAACTCCCGTATGGGCTCGGGAGAGACGAAGGTCGAAAGCCATGCGTCCTCCGAAACACCACCCAACCAAGCCGCACTGCTTCTTAACACAGCGCGCATCCAACCCGCCACAGGAGTCGCTGGTGCGCGATGAGACAAGGATATCCCTACCGGCCAAACCCTCCCTAACCAGCTTGGGCGCGAACCCAGAGTCTCTGGTGGGAGAGGCCCTATAAAATCCCATTCTATAAGATTCTGTGGTTCCAACTTTGTGGCAACAGTTTGGGGAAGGCCCTTTCCTGTTTCAGCATGACATTGCTCCTGTGCACAAAGCGAGGTCCATACAGATATGGTTTGTCGAGATCGGTGTGGAAGAACTTGACTGGCCTGCACAGAGCCCTGACCTCGACCCAATAGAACATCTTTGGGATGAATCGGAACTCCGACTGCGAGCCAGGCCTAATCGCCCAACATCAGTGCCGACCTCACTAATGCTAGTGGCTGAATGGAAACAAGTCCCCGCAACAATGTTCCAACATCTAGCATCTAACACCTTGCCAGAAGAGTGGAGGCTTTTATAGTAGCAAAGGGGGGACCAACTCCATATTAATGCCCATGATTGTGGAATGAGATGTTCGACGAGCAGGAGTCCACATACTTTTGGTCATGTAGTGTACCTTTTCATTATCCAACATCTTTATAGGCGTAACCATGGGAATTGTTATTTAAAGGGTTTCCTGATTTGTTATATCCATGCTAGTTTTATGTATTCACACAACAATATGATTGTGATATGATTAGCATATTCCATCATGTAGAACAAATAAGAGACAATAAGACCAGTGGGACACTGGGGAACATGTGAGCAGCATACAGATCCTGCTCCTTATGCTACGCTGCATGTCAAGACTTCCTCATTCTGAGAGAAGACTCATTTATTATGCATGTCAGGTGCTTTATGATTGGGCCCCTGAATCTTTCCTGACCATGTGACCTAAATAGGAAAAACGGATGGTTTTCATATTAAACCGTGGTTCTCAGAAAGAACAGAGTTAGGCTACACATCTAATCCCCATACCGAGCCTTGTTTCACAAAGTGACCAAAGGAGAACTGGGAGTGGTGGACAGGGAAAAACCCAGGGCCCTGTTTATCATGCATGGTGCCTTTCTGCGCATACTGTACAATACATGCCTGATTAAATGATGATTGAATTGTATTGTTGTTAGCTGCTAGTAGCTTGCTTGCAATTTTCTCCTATTGTATTGAACCCCAGAGCCGAGATGGTCCAGGCTGGGGCTCCCTATGGTAATGCTTTATCCATCTCTCCCTCTATTCACCCAAAACATATATACAACCCTAAACTAAATGATCCAACCCTTATCAGAATGCATATTACCTTTTTTTAATCATTGCCAAATAGTCAGAGGGCTTCTGTTCTATACGCTTGTGTTTAATGTATGCAATCCTAATGTATGCTAGCTCAATGTCAGAGTACACTCAGACCTGTCTCTCTCTCCCTCTTCCCCTCTTTCTCTCTCTCTCTTTCTCTCTTTCTCACTCTCTCGTTCTCTCTCTCGCTCTCTCTTCATCCCTCGTTCCCCTCTGCTGTGAGTCACTGCATGTGTCACCAGCTGCAGGCTACAGCGCTCCCCTCCTCGCCAGATGTCCTGGATCACATGACTGTCTCCTCTCTTTGAAGTGTCTGGGTGGACATGGAGGTGATTAGGGAAACACGGCCTCCTCCTCCTCCCCCTCCCCCGCCCCCGCCCCTGCCCTAACTCTTTTTCTATATATATATTTCTCTCTTTCTCTTCCTCTCTCTCTCCCTCCCGCTCTCTCTCTCTTCCCTGCGTCTGTCCCTGCATGCACCTGACTCCATCTGAGCTGGTATAGGTGCAGAGAGAGATTGACAAAGATTGAGAGAGAGAGAGAGAGAGCAAGAGAGAGACTCTCAAAACTTAATGTGGAGCCGCAGATAGCAGCCAGCCAGTAGACAGTTTCTGCCCCCTGAGAAGCTCACTAGCTGAACTTGTACATACTCTGTTGAAAGGTTTCGTTTGGTTGCATCATTGCGGCTCCTTTGTAGTGTATCTGACACTTTGTAAATGTATAAACAGAAATAAAGAGTCATGAAAAGCCTGTGCTGTGCAGCTGACTGTGGACTCCTCTGGCAAGGCAAGGCAGCACCATGTTTTTCTCTCTCAAATAATTTGCTTGCAGGTGGTTTTCATATGCACCATAATTACTGTGACCTTCTGACAATCTAATGCTTCCACTCAGATCCTAAATTGTATTTTCCCGTTCTTACATTTATACATTTATATTCTGCTACTGTATTCATAACACAATATCTCAATTTCATATAATATTACTCTGTCGTACACGCATCCTAAGAAATTGGTGTAAAATCATGAATTTAGTTAATGTAATAAACAGTACAGACATTTGCATTTGCTTTTCCATGATAGCCACGAGCAACATCACATTTATACGCAACCGTGAAAGGGTCCAAGGATGGAGAGAGAGAGAGAGAGAGAGAGAGAGAGAGAGAGAGAGAGAGAGAGAGAGAGAGAGAGAGAGAGAGAGAGAGAGAGAGAGAGAGAGAGAGAGAGAGAGAGAGAGAGAGAGAGAGAGAGAGAGAGAGAGAGAGAGAGAGAGAGAGACAGAAACACAGAGAGAGAGAGAGACAGCAACAGAGAGAGAGAGAGAGAGAGAGAGAGCGAGAGAGAGAGAGAGAGAGAGAGAGAGAGAGAGAGAGAGAGAGAGAGAGAGAGAGAGAGAGAGAGAGAGAGAGAGAGAGAGCAACACAGAGAGAGGGAGAGAGACAGCAACACAGAGAGAGAGAGAGAGACATCAACAGAGAGAGAGAGAGAGAGAGAGAGAGAGAGAGAGAGAGAGAGAGAGAGAGAGAGAGAGAGAGAGAGAGAGAGAGAGAGAGAGAGAGAGAGAGAGAGAGAGAGAGAGAGAGAGAGAGAGAGAGAGAGAGAGAGAGAGAGAGAGAGAGAGAGAGAGAGAGAGCAACACAGAGAAAGGGAGAGAGAGAGAGAGAGAGAGAGAGAGAGAGAGAGAGAGAGAGAGAGAGAGAGAGAGAGAGAGAGAGAGAGAGAGAGCAACACAGAGAGAGGGAGAGAGACAGCAACACAGCGAGAGAGAGACAGCAACACAGAGAGAGAGAGATAGCAACAGAGAGAGAGACAGAGAGAGAGAGCAACACAGAGAGAGAGAGATAGCAACAGAGAGAGAGACAGAGAGAGAGAGCAACACAGAGAGAGAGAGAGAGAGAGAGAGAGACAGAGAGAGAGAGAGAGAGAGCATAAAGAGAAAGAGAGGGAAGGGGGAGAGGGGGTTGATATCAGGAGCTAGGCCATACCTTGGGGAGGAGGAGAATAGGCAGAGAGGTGTTTGAAGTCAGACAGGCTTTTCTTCAGCAGGCTCAGATATCTGATGACAGAACGGGGGGAGGGGAACGAACTATGGACGACGGAGAGAGGCGGGGGAGAGAAGGAGGAAGAGGAGGAACAGATCGAGACAAGCTGGTAAATATTAAAAGGTGGGAAGCGAAATTGGGTATGAGGGGAGAGGAATCGGGAATAAAGAGTGTCAAAAAAAGGAGAGATATGGTGAAAGGATAAGAATGTGTTCTGGTTGAGTGCACTGAAGGGATTGGTAGAGGAGAGGAGAAACCTTTGGTGCTGAGAGGGGATATCCATGTTCAAACTGCCTTTTTCAATTTTGATTGAATTTCAAATATGACATAAAGTATTTGTACTACCATGCCTTGTATAAGAGCATTATATTTTGTTCCGCAGAGAATTTGGTAGCTTAGCAGAATACAAAATAACACATGATCTGATTGCCAAGTGTGCTTACAGTAACTGCCATCTAGAATGGTGCTATGCCATGCTGTAGTAAATGGATTCAATCAAATATTGTAATAGCTTTGAGATTCCACTTTCTCAACCATTGCAATCCACATAATCACATTGTTTAAAATGCTTATCTGGCAGGGTGGCTTTCCACTGATCTGATCTCTGTCTCCAGCATCATTATGTACCTAATCACACACACACACATGCACACACACACGAGCACACACACACAAGCACACACACACACAGAAGCATGCACACACACACATGAGCGCATACAAGCACACACACACTAATGCAAGCACACACGCGCACAAGCGCGACACACACAGTTGCTAATCTATTGTCATCAACACTACAACACATTATTTATTGCACTGAGACAGTCAATACAACTATTAGGCTTCTCTTTTGAGTGTAATTTCCAGGCCATTGTATCTGGATGTGCGGCTCATTTCATTCCTATTCCTAACTGACTGAGGGACAGACACCTTGTCGGTGAGAGCCTCTATTCTGTTGACAGCACAGTAGGAAAGATTGAGAGAAACCAGACTTTTGAAGGGAAGTACATTTTCCTCTGGTGACTGAGTTCAACAGTGGTTGGTTTATCTAGCCATTGTCTAATGAGACACATTTGGGAGTAGGGTCACACTTTATTAGGATAGTCCCCTATAAATGATCTACAGATGGACACATTGTCAACAAACTATCTGCAACTGCTTGCTAAGGTTACAGTTAGGGTTGGTTTATAATAAGGGTATGGCTTAAGGTTATGGCTGGGGTAAGGGTTAAGTTTAGGGTTAGTACATAGTTGAAATGTTGTTGACAGTTATTGAATATCAAACCATCTACTTGGGACTATCCAAATAAAGTGTTACCGGCAGTAGATATACTGTACAGTATCACTAGTATCACTAGTATTGTTAGTATAATATAATATAATATAGTATTGTATTGTATTGTATAGTACAGCATTGTATAATATTGTATAGTATAGCCGTGTATAGTACAGTATAGTATAGTATTGCATTGCATAGTATTGTATAGTGGTGTATAGTAATGTATAGTACCGCACTGTATTGTATAGTATTGTATAGTATTATATAGTGTAGTATTGTATAGTATTGTATAGTAGTGTTTAGTATAGTAGTGTACAATCGTTTATAGTGTTGTACCGCACTGTATTGTATAGTATTATATAGTATTGTATTGTATTGTACTGTATTATATAGTGTAGTATTGTATGGTATTGCATAGTATTGTTTAGTATAGTAGTGTACCATATTTTATAGTATTGTCTGGTATTGTATAGTATAGTATTGTGTAGTATAGTGTTGTATAGTATTGTATAGTATAGTATTGCATAGTATAGGATTGTATTGTATAGTATAGTATAGTATTGTATTGTATTGTATTGTATTGTATAGTATTGTATGTATTGTATAGTATGGTATAGTATAGTATTGTATAGTATAGTAGGACAGAGTAGGATAGGATAGAATAGTATGACATGACATGTTCTACTTTACAGTTGTTCTCAACTCTGCATTGATGCCTGTTTGCCTGTAGGTTTAGTCCTATACTACTTGGAGAGTTTTCTGCAGCCTGATAGGCAGATTGTTCCTCAGCAGTGGTTCACTGAGGGCCCCATACCACGGGCTAGGCTGTACTTTTTGATATGCGAGGGAAGAAACACATAGCCGACATCTAGTGAGCGCAGCAGCATCCACACGGTCTCCAAAGGAAGAGGCAAAGCTGTCAGATAAAAATGTCCAAGTCCATGTGAAGCTTTGAAAGGCCAAGGTGAAACCAGCACTTTGTAGCGAGAAGACATGTGTGTGTGTGTGTGTTTGTGTTTGTGTGTTTGCGTGTGTGTGTTTGCGTGTGTGTGTTTGCGTGTGTGTGTGCGTGTGCGTGTGCGTGTGCGTGTGTGCGTGTGCGTGTGCGTGTGTGTGTGTGTGTGTGTGTGTGTGTGTGTGTGTGTGTGTGTGTGTGTGTGTGTGTGTGTGTGTGTGTGTGTGTGTGTGTGTTTGCGTGTTTGCGTGTGTGTGTGTGTGTACTTATCAGGGAAATGCTAACAGCACAGCAGCAGCACGTACACGTACATACAATGCTTTTTGGGGGGTTTGTGTTGGTGCAGTAGGATATTGTAAATAAAGTTGTATTCTCTTCAGGTTTCACACCAATCATGATCTTCCATGTGCTTCTTAAAAATCAATAAACAATTAATCAAACACACATTCACACACATTCAGTTTAGCATGGTGCCATGCTAGCAGTTAACAGCCAGTTGGTAAGTATTTACATTAGCCAGCCTTGATTAATACCTCTTAAGGATCTCTACAGATCGGTGTCCCACCCACGGGACGGTTGAGCTAATGTGAGCTAATGTGATTAGCATGAGGTTGTAAGTAACAAGAACATTTCCCAAGACATAGACATATCTGATATTCGCAGAAAGCTTACATTCTTGTTAATCTAACTGCACTGTCCACTTTACAGTAGCTATTACAGTGAAATAATACCATGCTATTGTTTGAGGAGAGTGCACAGTTATGAACTTGAAAAGTTATTAATTAAACCAATTAGGCACATTAGGGCAGTCTTGATACACAATTTTGAACAGAAATGCAGTGGTTCATTGGATCAGTCCAAAACTTTGCACATACACTGCTGCCATCTAGTAGCCAAAATCAAAATTGCGCCATGGCTGGAATAATACATTATGGCCTTTCTCATGCATTTCAAAGGTGATGGTACAAGAAAATACAAAAAAACAGTTCGTTTTTTCTTTGTATTATCTTTTACCAGATCCAGATCCTACATTAATTTCACATTTCCACAAACTTCAAAGTGTTTCCTTTCAAATGGTATCAAGAACATGCATATTCTTGCTTCAGGTCCTGAGCTACAGGCAGTTAGATTTGGGTAGGTAATTTTTAGGTGAAAATTGAAAAAAAGGGGCGGTTTTAGGTTTTAACAGTAGCAACTGATGGATCCAGGATCATGTATGATCTATGAAGAATTCTTATTTTTATCCATAATCCTGATTATAAAATATGTTTGATAAGAGTGTAATGTCTGTAAAACGGCATAAAGAATTGTCTCACCCACTGTACTGTAAATTTAGTTCTCAGCATGTATCAAACCCTTTTACTGGGCTTAAAGCACGACTGGCTATGCGACATTTGAGGAACAAAATCAAAAAATGTGCTTTTTTAATTGAAAAGCAGAGCTGATTTGATTAGGGACAGCATAAATGTGAGTGTTGTTTATAAGGATTAATGGATGAAGCTCGCGAATTAACACCGTCTCGTTCCGACATACATGACAAACTGACCCAAATAATTCATTATCTCCCGAGAGTTAAAGAGCTAGTGTGCATCCAAAATTGCACCCTATTCCCTACATAGGGCACTACATTTGACCAGGGCCCCATAGGTAACAGGGTAGCATTTGAGATACAGCCCTAGATGACAACATTTCCCGTGTTAAAGAAAAATATAATGACTCTAATCAGGGTAACAAGCTGAAGAAGCGATCCTCTGTTAACCAAAAGGTCACATCTCTAATTAATGGTCTATTCCACCTCTCTCTTGTTCTTGGAAAGGTATTCAAACATGCATATATTTTTTTTAACTGCTCTCTCTAATATACTCACTTTACACTTCTAATTAAAGTTTTTTTTTCCCATTAAAGTAAGTTTACCCCGGATATGCCTGGGTTGGGTTTTCAGCTGTATACTAGGCAAGGGTCCTAGATATTTTCCATAGCCTTTTATGTTTGAGTTTCAGGGATTCAAAGAGATCTGCTATCAATGATACAAAATGAATCGGATAGAGTTGTAGTGTAGAATTGACTAGTGGTTACCGTTAATCAAAACCGTATCACTGAAGAAAAGAACAGCTTAGTTTCTCTCACTCTCACCCCCCCCCCTCTCTCTCTCTCTATCGTCTGTCTCTCTCTTTCTTTTTATTTCTCTAGCTCGCTCTCTCACTTTCTCATACATACATATGTTTGCATATCCTGTATACAGTGCCTTCGGAAAGTATTCATACCCCTGGATTTTTTCCACCTTTCGTTACGTTACAGCCTTATTCTAAAATTGATTTAAAAAATATTTTCCCTCATCAATCTACACACAATACACCATAATGACAAAGCGAAAACAGGTTTTGAGAAATGCTATCAAATGTATATAAGGTGGAGGTCTACAAATTTTTTCTGAGGTCTTTAGCTGATTTCTTTTGATTTTCCCATGATGTCAAGCAAAGAGGCACGGAGTTTGAAGGTAGGCCTTGAAAAACATCCACAGGTACACCTACAATTGCCTCAAATGATGTCAATTAGCCTATCAGAAGCTTCTAAAGCCATGACATCATTTTCTGGAATTTTCCAAGCTGTTTAAAGGCACAGTCAACTTAGTGTATGTAAACTTCTGACCCACTGGAATTGTGATACAGTGAATTATAAGTGAAATAATCTGTCTGTAAACAATTTTGGGAAAATTACTTGTGTCATGCACAAAGTAGATGTCCTAACCGACTTACCAAAACTATAGTTTGTTAACAAGAAAGGTGTGGAGTGGTTGAAAAACGAGTTTTAATGACCAACCTAAGTGTATGTAAACTTCCGACTTCAACTGTACCTTATTTACATACAGCACCAGTACAAAGTTTGGACACCTACTCATTCCAGGGCTTTTCTTTATTGTTTCTATTTTCTACATTGTAGAATAACACTATGAAATAACACATATGGAATCATGTAGTAACAAAAAAAGTATTAAACAATTCAAAATATATTTTATATTTGAGATTCTTCAAAGTAGCCACCCTTTGCCTTGATGACAGCTTTGCACACTCTTGGCATTCTCTCAACCAGCTTCATGAGGTAGTCACCTGGAATGCATTTAAATTAACAACTGTATTTGTTAAAAGTTAATTTGTGGAATTTCTTTCCATCTTAATGTGTTTGAGCCAATCAGTTGTGATGTGACAAGATACGGGTGGTATCCAGAAGATAGCCCTATTTGGTAAAAGACCAGGTCCATATTATGGCAAGAACAGCTCAAACAAGCAAAGAGAAATGACAGCATCATTACTTTAAGACATCAAGGTCAGTCAATCCGGAATATTTCAAGAACGTGAATCAGGCCTTCATGGTCGAATTGCTGCAAAGAAACCATTACTAAAGGACACCAATAAGAACAAGAGACCTGCTTGGCCCAAGAGACACGAGCGATTTACATGAGTTCGGTGTAAATCTGTCCAAATTTTAGATTTTTGGTTCCAACTGCCATGTCCTTTTGAGATGCAGAGTAGGTGAACGGATGATCTACGCATGTGTGGTTCCCACCGTGAAGCCTGGAAAGGAGCTGTGATGGTGTGGGGGTGCTTTGCTGGTGACACTGTCAGTGATTTATGTAGAATTCAAGGCACACTTAACCAGCATGGCTACCACTGTAACGAACATCGTCGGGAGAAGGAGAAGACCAAGGTGCAGCGTGGTAAGTATTCATAATCCTTTTAATAAATACGAATACTAGAACAAAAAACAACAAAATGACAAACGAACAGTTCTGCAAGGTGCAATACACAAAACAGAAAACAACTACCCACAAACACAGGTGGGAACAGGCTACCTAAGTATGGTTCTCAATCAGAGACAACGATTGACAGCTGCCTCTGATTGGGAACCATACCAGGCCAAACACATAGAAATACCACACACAGAACAAAACATAGAATTCCCACCCCAACTCACGCCACAGCCACAGCATTCTGGTTTGTTGGTTTGCGCTAAATGGGAGTATCATTTGTTTTTCAACAGGACAATGACCCAACACACCTCCAGGCTGTGTAAGGGCTATTTGACCAAGAAGGAGAGTAATGAAGTGCTGCATCAGATGACCTGGCCTCCACAATCACCCAACCTCAACCCAATTAAGATGGTGTGGGATGATTGGACCACCGAGTGAAGGAAAAGCAGCCAGCAAGTGCTCAGCATATGTGGAAACTCCTTCAAGACTGTTGGAAAAGCATTCCAGGTGAAGTTGGTTGAGAGAATGCCAAGAGTGTGCAAAGCTTTCATCAAGGCAAAGGGTGGCTACTTTTAAGAATTTGGATTTGTTTAACACTTTTTTTGGTTACTACGTGATTCCATATGTGTTATTTGATAGTTTTGATGTCTTCACTATTGTAGAAAATTATTTAAAAAATAAAATAAAAACTTGAATGAGTTGGTGTGTCCAAACGTTTGACTGGTACTGTAAGTATTCAGACCCTTTACTCAGTACGTTGTTGAAGCACCTTTGACGCTAAAAGCTTGGCACACGTGTATTTGGGGAGTTTCTTCCATTCTTCTCATCAGATCCTCTCAACCTCTGTCAGGTTGGATGGGGAGCGTCGCTGCACAGCTATTTTCAGGTCTCTCCAGAGATGTTCGATCGGGTTCAAGTCCGGGCTCTGGCTGGGCCTCTCAAGGACATTCAGAGACTTTTCCTAAAGCCACTCCTGCATTGTGTTGGCTGTGTCCTTAGGATCGTTGTCCTGTTGGAAGGTGAACTTTCACCCAAGTCTGTGGTCCTGAGGTGTTTCCTTTATTTTAGTTGTATATGCCATTTAGCAGACACTTTTATCCAAAGTGACTTACAGTCATGCATGCATACATTTTACATATGGGTGGTCCTAGGAATCAAACCCACTATCCTGGCAATGGAAGCACCATGCTCCACAAACTGAGCTACAGAGGACCCCCCCCCACATACACACAAACTGAGCTACAGAGGACCCCCCCACATACACACAAACTGAGCTACAGAGGACCCCCCACATACACACAAACTGAGCTACAGAGGACCCCCCCACATACACACAAACTGAGCTACAGAGGACCCCCCCACATACACACAAACTGAGCTACAGAGGACCCCCCACATACACACAAACTGAGCTACAGAGGACCTACCCACATACACACAAACTGAGCTACAGAGGACCCCCCCACATACACACAAACTGAGCTACAGAGGACCCCCCCCCCCCCCCCCCCCCACATACACACAAACTGAGCTACAGAGGACCCCCCCACATACACACAAACTGAGCTACAGAGGACCCCCCCACATACACACAAACTGAGCTACAGAGGACCCCCCCCCCCCCACATACACACAAACTGAGCTACAGAGGACCCCCCCCCCCCCCACATACACACAAACTGAGCTACAGAGGACCCCCCCCCCCTCCCACATACACACAAACTGAGCTAAAGAGGACCCCCCCACATACACACTAACTGAGCTACAGAGGACCCCCCCACATACACACAAACTGAGCTACAGAGGACCCCCCCCCCCACATACACACAAACTGAGCTACAGAGGACCTACCCACATACACACAAACTGAGCTACAGAGGACCCCCCCCCCCCACATACACACAAACTGAGCTACAGAGGACCCCCCCACATACACACAAACTGAGCTACAGAGGACCCCCCCCCCCCCCACATACACACAAACTGAGCTACAGAGGACCCCCCCACATACACACAAACTGAGCTACAGAGGACCCCCCCACATACACACAAACTGAGCTACAGAGGACCACCCCCCCCACATACACACAAACTGAGCTACAGAGGACCCCCCCCCCCCACATACACACAAACTGAGCTACAGAGGACCCCCCCACATACACACAAACTGAGCTACAGAGGACCCCCCCCCCCCCCACATACAAACAAACTGAGCTACAGAGGACCCCCCCACATACACACAAACTGAGCTACAGAGGACCCCCCCCACATACACACAAACTGAGCTACAGAGGACCCCCCCCCCACATACACACAAACTGAGCTACAGAGGACCCCCCCACATACACACAAACTGAGCTACAGAGGACCCCCCCCCCCCCCCACATACACACAAACTGAGCTACAGAGGACCTACCCACATACACACAAACTGAGCTACAGAGGACCCCCCCACATACACACAAACTGAGCTACAGAGGACCCCCCCCCACATACACACAAACTGAGCTACAGAGGACCCCCCCACATACACACAAACTGAGCTACAGAGGACCCCCCCCCCCCACATACACACAAACTGAGCTACAGAGGACCTACCCACATACACACAAACTGAGCTACAGAGGACCCCCCCCCCCCCCCACATACACACAAACTGAGCTACAGAGGACCCCCCCCCCCCCCCCACATACACACAAACTGAGCTACAGAGGACCTACCCACATACACACAAACTGAGCTACAGAGGACCCCCCCCCTCCCACATACACACAAACTGAGCTACAGAGGACCCCCCCACATACACACAAACTGAGCTACAGAGGACACCCCCACATACACACAAACTGAGCTACAGAGGACCCCCCCCCCACATACACACAAACTGAGCTACAGAGGACACCCCCCCCCCCCCCCCACATACACACAAACTGAGCTACAGAGGACCCCCCCCACATACACACAAACTGAGCTACAGAGGACACCCCCACATACACACAAACTGAGCTACAGAGGACCCCCCCCCACATACACACAAACTGAGCTACAGAGGACCCCCCCCCCCCCACATACACACAAACTGAGCTACAGAGGACCCCACCACATACACACAAACTGAGCTACAGAGGACCCCCCCACATACACACAAACTGAGCTACAGAGGACCCCCCCCCCCCTGTAGCTCAGTTTGTTTGTATGTGGGGGGGGGGGGTCCTCTGTAGCTCAGTTTGTGTGTATGTGGGGGGGTCCTCTGTAGCTCAGTTTGTGTGTATGTGGGGGGGGGGGGGTCCTCTGTAGCTCAGTTTGTGTGTATGTGGGGGGGTGGTCCTCTGTAGCTCAGTTTGTGTGTATGTGGGGGGGTCCTCTGTAGCTCAGTTTGTGTGTATGTGGGGGGGTCCTCTGTAGCTCAGTTGGTCCTGTGTGGCTCAGTTGGTAGAGCATGGCGCTTGCAACGCCAGGGTTGTGGGTTCATTCCCCACGGGGGGACCAGGATGAATATGTATGAACGTTCCAATTTGTAAGTCGTAAATGTAATACACACAAACTGAGCTACAGAGGACCCCCGACATACACACAAACTGAGCTACAGAGGACCCCCCCACATACACACAAACTGAGCTACAGAGGACCCCCCCACATACACACAAACTGAGCTACAGAGGACCCCCCCCCCCCACATACACACAAACTGAGCTACAGAGGACCCCCCGACATACACACAAACTGAGCTACAGAGGACCCCCCACATACACAAAAACTGAGCTACAGAGGACCCCCCCACATACACACAAACTGAGCTACAGAGGACCCCCCCCCCCCCCCACATACACACAAACTGAGCTAAAGAGGACCCCCCCCACATACACACAAACGGAGCTACAGAGGACCCCCCCCCATATACACACAAACTGAGCTACAGAGGACCCCCCCACATACACACAAACTGAGCTACAGAGGACCCCCCCACATACACACAAACGGAGCTACAGAGGACCCCCCCATATACACACAAACTGAGCTACAGAGGACCCCCCCCACATACACACAAACTGAGCTACAGAGGACACCCCCCCCCCCCCACATACACACAAACTGAGCTACAGAGGACCCCCCCCCCCCCCCCACATACACACAAACTGAGCTACAGAGGACCCCCCACATACACAAAAACTGAGCTACAGAAGACCCCCCCACATACACACAAACGGAGCTACAGAGGACCCCCCCCCCATATACACACAAACTGAGCTACAGAGGACCCCCCCACATACACACAAACTGAGCTACAGAGGACCCCCCCACATACACACAAACGGAGCTACAGAGGACCCCCCCCATATACACACAAACTGAGCTACAGAGGACCCCCCCCACATACACACAAACTGAGCTACAGAGGACCCCCCCACACATACACACAAACTGAGCTACAGAGGACACCCCCCCCCCCCACATACACACAAACTGAGCTACAGACCCCCCCCCACATACACACAAACGGAGCTACAGAGGACCCCCCCCCATATACACACAAACTGAGCTACAGAGGACCCCCCCACATACACACAAACTGAGCTACAGAGGACCCCCCCACATACACACAAACGGAGCTACAGAGGACCCCCCCATATACACACAAACTGAGCTACAGAGGACCCCCCCCACATACACACAAACTGAGCTACAGAGGACCCCCCCACACATACACACAAACTGAGCTACAGAGGACACCCCCCCCCCCCCACATACACACAAACTGAGCTACAGACCCCCCCCCACATACACACAAACGGAGCTACAGAGGTCCCCCCCCCCCCCCCCACATACACACAAACTGAGCTACAGAGGACCCCCCACATACACAAAAACTGAGCTACAGAGGACCCCCCACATACACACAAACTGAGCTACAGAGGACCCCCCCCCCCCCCCCCACATACACACAAACTGAGCTAAAGAGGACCCCCCCACATACACACAAACGGAGCTACAGAGGACCCCCCCCCATATACACACAAACTGAGCTACAGAGGACCCCCCCACATACACACAAACTGAGCTACAGAGGACCCCCCACATACACACAAACGGAGCTACAGAGGACCCCCCCATATACACACAAACTGAGCTACAGAGGACCCCCCCCACATACACACAAACTGAGCTACAGAGGACCCCCCCACACATACACACAAACTGAGCTACAGAGGACACCCCCCCCCCCCCACATACACACAAACTGAGCTACAGACCCCCCCCCCCCACATACACACAAACGGAGCTACAGAGGACCCCCCCCCCTCCCCCCCACACACACATACACACAAACTGAGCTACAGAGGACCCCCCCCCCCCCCCACATACACACAAACTGAGCTACAGACCCCCCCCCGACATACACACAAACGGAGCTACAGAGGACCCCCCCCCCCCTCCCCCCCACACACATACACACAAACTGAGCTACAGAGGACCCCCCCACATACACACAAACTGAGCTACAGAGGACACCCCCACATACACACAAACTGAGCTACAGAGGACCCCCCCCCCCCCCCCCCACACACACACATACACACAAACTGAGCTACAGAGGACCCCCCCCCCCCCCACATACACACAAACTGAGCTACAGACCCCCCCCCCCACATACAAACAAACTGAGCTACAGAGGACCCCCCCACATACACACAAACTGAGCTACAGAGGACCCCCCCCCCCACATACACACAAACTGAGCTACAGAGGACCCCCCCCACATACACACAAACTGAGCTACAGAGGACCCCCCCACATACACACAAACTGAGCTACAGAGGACACCCCCCCCCCCCCCCCACATACACACAAACTGAGCTACAGAGGACCCCCCCACATACACACAAACTGAGCTACAGAGGACCCCCCCCCCCCCCACATACACACAAACTGAGCTACAGAGGACCCCCCCATATACACACAAACTGAGCTACAGAGGACCCTCCCACATACACACAAACTGAGCTACAGAGGACCCCCCCCCCCCCCCCCACATACACACAAACTGAGCTACAGAGGACCCCCCCATATACACACAAACTGAGCTACAGAGGACCCCCCCACATACACACAAACTGAGCTACAGAGGACCCCCCCACATACACACAAACTGAGCTACAGAGGACCCCATTCCCCCCCCCCCCCCCACACACACACACACACACACACACACACACACACACACACACACACACACACACACACACACACACACACACACACACACACACACACACACACACAATATAATTTAGCCTCTCAACAAGCTCATTCACATCAGCACTCTCCTCCGTCGACACAGTAATGTAGTCGAAACTGAATTAGGGTGACAGAAGCTGTATGGCATGTTTCTAATGTGTAGAGAGCACTCAACTTCCTGTTGACTCACACTGCCTAGTGGTAATCAAGAGTTACGAGATGAAGGGAGCGAAAGAGAAAAATGGGGGAGGAGAGCCGTGTGAGGCAATGGAAAAGAGGAAGGAAGGGTGGGTCTTTGTTTCTCTCTCTCCTTCCTGGGGCGTGGCGTCACCTCAGGGCTCCCTCTTTCCTTTTTCTTCCTTCTGACACGCTTTCTCTTGCCCTCTCGCCCCCCCCCCCCCGCCGCCCCCCCTCGTTTGAGTGTGCCCCCCCTCTGTACTATGTGCCACAATGAAGAGGACAGTTACTTGGGTCCGTTCTCTCTTTCCAGGTCGCACTGCACTGATTAATTTACAAGGCACACACAGACAGTGGGCAGGCCAGACACACACACAGAATGGATGAGTAGGGGGAGCAGATGACTGTGAAGTTAATTAGAACATCCTGTGCCTACTTCTCTCTCCCTCTCTCTCTTCCTCCTCCCCTCTCTCTCCCTCCTTCTCTCCCACTCTGCCCCTCTCGGAAAAGCTTTGATGTGGCTTCGTGCCTGGAAACGTAATGAAAAATGTATAATAGGCTTTCTGTTCTTTCTCTCTTCTCATTCCCTCTCTCATTCCCTCTCTCATTCCCTCGCTCCCTGGTCCTGCCTCCTTGATATGGCTGTTTTACACAACATGGGGCGAAACAGTGTTGAAAGCTGTAGAGACCACTTGTCATAATTACTCTCTGGGACTCTTTTTCTCGCTCTCTCTCATCCCTCTTTCTTCCTCCTCCCTCCTCCCTTGGCAGTCTCTTTCTGCCAGTCAGCATATCACAGGGAAGAGAGTGTTTGATCCTTCTTCTTTATTCATCTCTCTTTCTCTTGCCTGTCCCTCTCTACCTTCTCTTTCCTTTTAATCTCTCTCTCTCTCTTTCTCTTGCCTGTCCCTCTCTACCTTCTCTTTCCTTTTAATCTCTCTCTCTCTCTTTCTCTTGCCTGTCCCTCCACCTTCTCTTTCCTTTTTATCTCTCTCTCTCTCTTTCTCTTGCCTGTCCCTCTCTACCTTCTCTTTCCTTTTTATCTCTCTCTCTCTCTTTCTCTTGCCTGTCCCTCTCTACCTTCTCTTTCCTTTTAATCTCTCTCTCTCTTTCTCTTGCCTGTCCCTCTACCTTCTCTTTCCTTTTTATCTCTCTCTCTCTCTTTCTCTTGCCTGTCCCTCTCTACCTTCTCTTTCCTTTTAATCTCTCTCTCTCTCTTTCTCTTGCCTGTCCCTCTCTACCTTCTCTTTCCTTTTAATCTCTCTCTCTCTCTTTCTCTTGCCTGTCCCTCTCTACCTTCTCTTTCCTTTTAATCTCTCTCTCTCTCTTTCTCTTGCCTGTCCCTCTCTACCTTCTCTTTCCTTTTTATATCTCTCTCTCTCTCTTTCTCTTGCCTGTCCCTCTCTACCTTCTCTTTCCTTTTTATCTAAGAGAAAGAGATCTCTTTCTTCCTCTCACCCTCTCTCCCTCTCTCTCTCTCATCTCTTCTCTCACGTACAGTCTTCGTTACTTACAATCAACTTCAAGTTCAAAGATGTCATTTTTGACTTAAGTAGGACCTGTCAATTCCTCTGAGTTCATACACACGCCATTGAAGAATAGAAGTACCCGTGTGAAGCTCATTAATGATATCACAGACTGGAATGGAGGATGTCAAAGCTAATCTATCAGGGCATGTTAGACACATCTTGCCTTCAATAAACTTACTTAGGAATTGCAGATGACTGTGTGTGGAATCATTAAACAGGTTACAGTACCCTGCAGATATAGATTTGCACATC